>NC_141873.1:589010208-589313238 GCF_056163025.1 Triticum urartu | reverse complement strand
CCTGTTGAAGAACATCGTATAGTAATTAATATACTAAGCAATGAAAGTTTAGCTTCAAAAATAATGTATGCAAAAGATGCACTAATTAAGGACAAATATTTAAAATCTTACCATCTTTCGATTATAGATGTGACCGTAGTTCAATACGATCACCATTGGTCGCACGTTTTGAGTACTAACATTTCTAAGTTCAGGAAATTTTTTTGTCTTGACAGTATTAAGATCCTCAAGCCATGAAACATAATGACTTATCTCCTCGCAGTTTAGTTGAGCCCCGGGACAGTAGTAGGTCCTGTCTACCAAGCGCCGGACATGTTTGCTTGAACCGAAATAAGCTGACAATACAAATTAGTTATCAACTATTTTTGAATAAACTGTATGAAAGACATAAACATATGCATGCATGGTTGAGAAAAACTCACCAAATGGTAGAACTGGAGGCGTTTGCACATCGACCCAGATGTCTATATTACCTTCAATATCATCTTCCGGACGAATATCAAAGGTGATAACCATATCAGGCTCAAATGCATAAGCCTTGCATAGTGCTTGCCAAGTTTTGCATTCAAAATGGGTGTATGTGTCTCCATTATATAATTTGACGTTGAAAGTATACCCATGCTCCGTCTTCAAGTAAACTCTCTTTACCTCCATATCATCTATAGCACTAAAACCTATCTTATCCAAGACAAAAATTCTTGCATGGCAGGGGATGCGCTAGTAGAATAGTGAAAATTTAAAATTATAAGTTGAAGCAAATGAAGCATAAGTTTTGCATTCAAATAATAATTGACAAAGTGACTTACTGTATCAACTTCGAATGTCTCATCCAGCTTGATGCTGAAGCGCCTACCATCAACAAGGAAATTTTGGTCGCACAGGCCGCGCTGGTCTTCACAGTGTTCGCACATAATGAAATCTTTTTCATCGTCAGATGACATTTCCTATGTTCATATAGGTGAAACATTAAACACCTATATCTAGCCAAATATATATTCATCTAACATTTGACATTAATATATCTAACTATATTCATCTCTAACAATTGACATTACTATATATTTAACTTTTCTATCGAATTCATCTAACATTCGACATTAATGTAACATTTATATAAACTAAAAATATATAAAAAATTAAATAAACAGAAAAACTCATTAACAAATAATATTTTAATTAGATCATCAAATCTCAGATACCTAAATTTTCTTACTAAAAATAAACTAGTTATATTAATTATTCAACTAGTTCAAATCTCATATACCTAAATAAACTAGTTTGACAATTTTCTTACTAAAAATAAACTAGTTATATTAATTATTCAACTAGTTCAAATCTCATATACCTAAATAAACTAGTTCGACAATTTTCTTACTAAAAATAAACTAGTTATATTAATTATTCAACTAGTTCAAATCTCATATACCTAATTAATATCTAGCTATATTCATCTCTAACAATTGACATTAATATATATTTAACTTTTCTATCTAATTCATCTAACATTCGACATTAATCTAATATTCGATCATCTAATTAACTTTTCTAAAAAACAGAAAACAGAAAATATGTAAAAAAATGTGTGTGTGTGTATGTGTGTGTATGTATGTGTGTGTATGTGTGTGTGTATACTGTAGTGCCGCCCCGTACGCCGCCGCCCCGTACGTACGAGTGGGGACGCCGGCGTACGGGGCGGGGGCGGCGGCGTACGTACGGGGCGGTGCGCGCGGCGCAGGTGCGAGAGAGACGTATGGCCGCGGCGATGACGACGACGGACGGCGGCGGCGTTCGGGGCGGCAGCGCGAGACGACGACGATGGGCGGCGGCGGGGACAGCGATGATGACGACGGACGACGGGCGACGGGCGGCGACGACGGGATCGAGCGGCGCGCGCGGCGATGTCTCGCGAGAGGTTGGAGATGAAGTGGGGAGATGAAACTGAAATTTTCGCAAGTGCTATATATATAGGATGGGCCTTTAGTACCGGTTCGTGGCTACAACCGGTACTAAAGGCCTATTTTCGCCAGGCCAAGCGGCAGGAAACGAAGGCTTTTAGTACCGGTTGGAGCCACCAACCGGTACTAAAGGCCTTGCGCTGCCACCCCAAAGTTTAGTCCCACCTCGCCCGGCGAAGGGCAGCCGCACTGGTTTATAAACCCAGCCGCGGCTACCTCTTCGAACTCCTCTATATAGCAGGCTTCTCGGCCTAATTAATTAGGGCGCGCTGCCCTGTGAGTCTGCTGGCCCTTCTGGGCCTGCATTTGCACACCCTAGGTCTGGCAGGCCCACTGGGCAGCGCGCCAACAAATTTTTTATATAGTTTTTTCTTTTCTGCATTACTTATTTTCTTCTATTTATTTTTGAGTAGTTTTTTATATAGTTTTTTCTTTTCTGCATTATTTCTTTTCTTCTATTTATTTTTGAGTAATTTTTTTGTATAGTTTTTTTATTTTCTGCAGTATTTATTTTCTTCTATTTATTTTCTTCTGGAAATTGAATGCTGCATACTGAACAATTAGGTAAATGACCGAAAACAACAAATGATGTCAGAACATGTTGGAAATTGATGACATCGCTTTAAATGCTGGATACTGAACACAAAAGAAGTCCGGAGTTCAAATAAGTTTAAAAACATTGAAGTGGCCATGTAATAGATGAAGTGCGTCCAGTTTTTGCCGTGACCCTCTCTACTCTTTCGCGCATGCTATGTAGGTGATACCATGCCAAGTTTCAACATTTTCAGGATTCATTTTGTAGTGATTTTCAATTTGACGGTCATTTAGCTCTCTAAACAATTAGGTAAATGACCGAAAACAACAAATGATGTCAGAACATGTTGGAAATTGATGACGTCGCTTTAAATGCTGCATACTGAACACAAAAGAAGTCCGGAGTTCAAATAAGTTTAAAAAACATTGAAGTGGCCATGTAACAGATGAGTTCTCGTCCGAAACCCTGATACTCGGAAAGAGTATGTCCAGTTTGTACACGAAGTGCGTCCAGTTTTTGCCGTGACCCTCTCTACTCTTTCGCGCATGCTATGCGGGTGATATGATGATACCATGCTTCAAGCCATTCGGAATAGTGTAGACTGCACTGCACATAGCTCAGTGCAATCTATGCTATTCCGCAAGGCTTGAAGCTAATCAACATGTAGGTGAGCATTGCAACTCTTCGTCATTGTCTGTGCACTCACGGCTTATAAACCGCTCATACTGCCTCTCTCTTGGCGAAGATCACAAGATAGTTTGGTTAAATTGCATTACTTGTAAGTCCAGTTAACATGGATGCTTATGATGCAAGAGCAACAGCAAAAGTGAAAATTTGGCACAAATAGGTAGTTGTGTAACTAAAATAGGTAGGAGGAGAGATAGCTCTTATGTCACAAAAAAGAAGTTGTATCAAACCTTTTATGTAGGATCTAGAACAAACCAATCGGTATCGCCATCATACAGCCCAACCGTGGCTCGTGATGCATATATATGCATATCAAATGCAGGGTTGGACGTATGATGGCGAATCCGAATGATTTGTATTCAGTCGATGAACTGGTAGATGTATGCAGTCGATGAACTAGTAGATGTATGTAGTCGATGAACTGAAAGACTTATGCAGGGAAGGCGAGAGGTGGGCTATATATAGGGTCGTCTGGCTCACAAAGTGATTGTGGTAGTTTCGATCCAACGACTCACATGAGCTAGGAAGAAACACACCCTTGATCCAACGACTCGCAAGAGCTAGAAAGAAACACACGATCCGTGTGATTCTTCCTGATTGGTGGGATGCACATTAGTACCCACTCTGGGCTTCGGTGAAAGTTGTAGAGGGGCTAGGGTTTCGCCATAGAGGGGCTCCGGAGCATCGGGATGGCACGAAAAGCTAGGAGTTGGCATACCATGTGTTTAAAAGTGCTTTTAGGGTGGTACATGCCAAATATTCACTCACTCCTTGTGTAGGGTCTTCACCGGCATCGATTCCTCACTCCGAGTCTAAGTACTTATAGGCTGAAAGTACCATAACCGACGAACATGAGGGGATCTTGTGTAGAGGTGGTTCATGCCATTGTTTTGGGACTTCCTAGGGACCACCCTAACAAAACCAAGCAAAGAGTTGCACATTAGTACCCACTCCGGACTCCGAAACCCTGATACTCGGAAAGAGTTTGTCCATTTTGTACAAGAAGTGCGTCCAGTTTTTGCCGTGACCATCTCTGCTCTTTCGCGCATGCTATGCGGGTGATATGATGATACCATGCCAAGTTTCAACATTTTCAGGATTCATTTTGTAGTGATTTTCAATTTCACGGTCATTTAGCTCTCTAAACAATTAGGTAAATGACCGAAAAACAACAAATGATGTCAGAACATGTTGGAAATTGATGACATCGCTTTAAATGCTGCATACTGAACACAAAAGAAGTCCGGAGTTTAAATAAGTTATTAAAAATAAAAAAGAGGTGCAATGCTGGTTAATTTGCTTCAAGCCATTCGGAATAGTGTAGACTGCACTGCACATAGCTCAGTGCAATCTATGCTATTCCGCAAGGCTTGAAGCTAATCAACATGTAGGTGAGCATTGCAACTCTTCGTCATTGTTTGTGCACTCACGGCTTATAAACCGCTCATACTGCCTCTCTCTTGGCGAGGTGGGACTAAAAACAACTTGCCATAACCTCATTAGTACCGGTTCGTGGTACGAACCGGCACTAAATGGTGATGGTGGGGCCATAGCCTGACCGCAGGCTGACACAGCCTCTTTAGTACCGGTTCGTGGCATGAACCGGTACTAAAGGTTCGCCACGAACCGGTACTATTGATCGCCGCCACGAACCGGCACTAATGTATACATTAGTGCCGGCTCTAATTCAAACTGGCACTAATGTGCTTCACGTTTGACCCTTTTCCTACTAGTGTCAGTAGTCAGGGCTGCAATGGTGGCCTGGGAATTTTTTGGAATAATCCAATAAAGGTGGAGATTTTAGGGTATTCTGTGTATCACATTGATTGTTCGATAGAGGACCCTGGCTCTACCCCATGGAGGGCCTCGTGTTTTTATGGCGCAACACAAACCAATCTAAGATATAGGACATGGAAAACTTTGAAGGGGATCACTACTTTGAGTAACCTCCCATGGGTCTGTATAGGCGACTTCAATGAAGTGCTACGTCTGGAAGAAGACGACGGGATTGGAGAGAGAAGTAATGCCCAGATCCAAGGGTTTCGTGATGTGGTTGACATTTGCATGTTGATGGATTTGGGTTATATGGGCAACTTCTGGACTTTCAAGAAAAAAGTGACTGGAGGCAGTTACACCAAAGTAAGGCTAGACCGTGCTCTAGTATCTACGAAATGCAATACTTTGTTCCCAGAGGCACAACCGAAGCATTTGACGGCCGCAACTTTGGACCATTGCCCAATCCTTCTGTCACTACATGATGAAGAATTGCGACCTCTAGCAAAACCTCCTTTTCGGTATGAGGTGATGTGGGAATCCCATGAGAGTTGGAAAGACACGATCACGCAGAGTTGGGGTCAGAATCAGCCGGCGGCTACGATGCAACTCTTAAAGGATAAGCTACAGGTGATATCAGGAAACCTTGGTAGATGGAACACGGAGACCTTTGGATCGGTGTGCATAGAGATAAAAGCACTCACGAGGGAGCTGGAGTGCCTCCGAAGCGATCCAATGAGGGTGGGTCTGACACATGCAGAGGTTAAAATCAATGAAAAACTAGTGCAGTGGTATCACCGGGAGGAATTAATGTGGAGGCAACGATTGAGAATCTAGTGGCTCATAGCGGGTGACAAGAACACGAGATTTTTTCACCTGGGGGCTAGTATGAGGAGGGAAAAAAGCATGATAAAGGCACTAGCTAATTCACTGGGGGCCATCAGTGTTGACCCGGCCGAGCTTAAAGTGTTGGTGGCAGATTTCTACAAAAATCTTTATACGTCTGAAGGGGTAACTGATGTTGATCGGGTCATCCAGCACGTACCGACAAAGGTTACTCAATAGATGAATGTGTCCCTGTTAGCGCCATACAGTAAAGAAGAAGTGAAGACATTGCTTTTTCAGATGTTCCCTACAAAGGCCCCGGGGCCAGATGGGTTTCCTGCACACTTTTATTAGAGGCACTGGGATTTATGTGGGGACGAGGTCACCAATGCCGTCCTCAGAATTGTGAGAGGAGAGGAAAGTGCAGAGTGTGTTAATGACACAGTTCTTGTATTAATCCCAAAGGTGATAAATCCGACTCTCCTAACTCAGTTTCGCCCTATTAGCTTATGTAATGTCATATACAAAATTGCTTCGAAAGTGGTTGCAAATAGGTTAAAGGAGATTCTCCTAGAGATCATATCAGAGGAGCAGTCAGCCTTTGTACCTGGCAGATTGATAACAGATAACATCATATGTGCCTATGAGTGTCTACATTTCATGAAGTGGAGCAAAGCCAAGTCCAACAGTTATTGTGCTCTGAAATTCGACATGATGAAGGCATATGACAGACTTGAATGGCCTTATCTTAGAGCTATCATGGTAAAGTTGGGGTTCAGCCGGTAATGGGTAGATACAGTGATGAACATGATCAGTTCAGTTTCCTTCTTAGTTAAGTTCAATGGTGAGAAGCTTGAGAGTTTGAAACCATCTCGGGGTATTCGACAGGGAGATCCGATCTCCTCCTATCTTTTCTTGATTGCAGCAGAGGGCCTTTCGTGCCTCCTAAAAACCAGTTCTCAATCGTCAGCACTCGGCGGGATCAAGGTGGCTCAAACAGCTCCGGCTGTAAACCACCTCCTATTTGAGGATGATAGCCTGCTGCTTTTCAAGTCAAGTGTGGAGGGGGCAGTGGCAGTATCAAACCTGTTGGATACATATTCCAATGCCTCGGGCAGCGAGTCAACCGTGAGAAATCATCCATTTATTTCAGCAAGGGCTGCCCTCAAGTATTAAGAGACAACATAAAAAACATGCTGAATGTGCAGGATGAATCGTTGAGTGAAAGGTTGAAGGAAATATGCCCTAGAGGCAATAATAATGTTATTATTTTATTTCCTTATAACATGATAAATGTTTATTATTCATGCTAGAATTGTATTATCCGGAAACATAATACTTGTGTGAATACATAGACAAACCAAACATCACTAGTATGCCTCTGATTGACTAGATCGTTAATCGAAGATGGTGATGTTTCCTAACCATAGACATGTGTTGTCATTTGATTAGTGGGATCACATCATTAGGAGAATGATGTGATTGACATGACCCATTCCATTAGCTTAGCACCCGATCGTTTAGTATGTTGCTATTACTTTCTTCATGACTTATACATGTTCCAATGACTATGAGATTATGTAACTCCCGTTTGCCGGAGGAACACTTTGTGTGCTACCAAACGTCACAACGTAACTAGGTGATTATAAAGGAGCTCTATAGGTGTCTCCAAAGGTACATGTTGGGTTGGCGTATTTCGAGATTAGGATTTGTCACTCCGATTGTCGAAGAGGTATCTCTGGGCCCTCTCGGTAATGCACATCACATAAGCCTTGCAAGCATTACAACTAATGATTTAGTTGCGAGATGATGTATTACGAAACGAGTAAAGAGACTTGCCGGTAACGAGATTGAACTAGGTATTGAGATACCGACGATCAAATCTCGGGCAAGTAACATACCGATGACAAAGGGAACAACGTATGTTGTTATGCGGTCTGACCGATAAAGATCTTCGTAGAATATGTAGGAGCCAATATGGGCATCCATGTTCCGCTATTGGTTATTGACCGGAGACATGTCTCGGTCATGTCTACATTGTTCTCGAACCCGTAGGGTCCGCACGCTTAAGGTTTCGATGACAGTTATATTATGAGTTTTGATGTACCGAAGTTAGTTCGGAGTCCCGGATGTGATCACGGACATAACGAGGAGTCTCGAAATGGTTGAGACATAAAGATTGATATATTGGACGGCTATATTCGGACACCGGAAGTGTTCCGGGTGATTTCGGAGAAAACCGGAGAGCCGGAAGGTTACCGGAACCCTACCGGGAGAAGTAATGGGCCATATGGGCCTTAGTGGAGAGAGAGAAGGGCAGCTAGGGTGGGCCGCGCGCCTCCTCCCCCTGGTCCGAATTGGACTAGGAGAGGGGGGCGGCGCCCCCCTTTCCTTCTCCCTCCCCTCTTCCATCCCCCTCCTAGTAGGAGTCCTCCTGGTGCGCCAATAGGGGCCGGCCGGCCTCCTCCCCTTGCTCCTTTATATACGGGGGAAGGGGGCACCCCTAGACACACAAGTTGATCCACGTGATCATATTCTTAGCCGTGTGCGGTGCCCCCTTCCACCATAATCCTCGATAATATTGTAGCGGTGCTTAGGCGAAGCCCTGCGACGGTAGTACATCAAGATCGTCACCACGCCGTTGTGCTGACGGAACTCTTCCCCGACACTTTGCTGGATCGGAGTCCGGGGATCGTCATCGAGCTGAACGTGTGCTAAAACTCGGAGGTGCCGTAGTTTCGATGCTTGATCGGTCGGGCCGTGAAGACGTACGACTACATCAACCGCGTTGTGCTAACGCTTCCGCTGTCGGTCTACAAGGGTACGTAGATCACACTCTCCCCTCTCGTTGCTATGCATCACCATGATCTTGTGTGTGCGTAGGAATTTGTTTGAAATTACTACGTTCCCCAACAGTGGTATCAGAGCCAGGTTTTATGTGTTGATGTTATATGCACGAGTAGAACACAAGTGAGTTGTGGGCGATATAAGTCATACTGCTTACCAGCATGTCATACTTTGGTTCGGCGGTATTGTTGGACGAAGCGGCCCGGACCGACATTACGCGTATGCTTACGCGAGACCGGTTCTCCCGACGTGCTTTGCACAAAGGTGGCTAGCGGGTGACAGTTTCTCCAACTTTAGTTGAACCGAGTGTGGCTACGCCCGGTCCTTGCGAAGGTTAAAACAGCACCAACTTGACAAACTATCGTTGTGGTTTTGATGCGTAGGTAAGATTGGTTCTTGCTTAAGCCCGTAGCAGCCACTTAAAACTTGCAACAACAAAGTAGAGGACGTCTAACTTGTTTTTGCAGGGCATGTTGTGATGTGATATGGTCAAGACATGATGCTAAATTTTATTGTATGAGATGATCATGTTTTGTAACCAAGTTATCGGCAACTGGCAGGAGCCATATGGTTGTCGCTTTATTGTATGCAATGCAATTGCGCTGTAATGCTTTACTTTATCACTAAGCATAAGATTGACGAGACGACAATGATGCTACGATGATGATCAAGGTATTGCGCCGGTGACGATGGTGATCACGACGGTGCTTCGAAGATGGAGATCACAAGCACAAGATGATGACGACCATATCATATCACTTATATTGATTGCATGTGATGTTTATCTTTTATGCATCTTATCTTGCTTTAATTGACGGTAGCATTTTAAGATGATCTCTCACTAATTATCAAGAAGTGTTCTCCTTGAGTATGCACCGTTGCGAAAGTTCTTCGTGCTGAGACACCACGTGATGATCGGGTGTGATAGGCTCTACGTTCAAATACAACGGGTGCAAAACTGTTGCACACGCAGAATACTCAGGTTATACTTGACGAGCCAAGCATATACAGATATGGCCTCAGGACACAGAGACCAAAAGGTCGAGCGTGAATCATATAGTAGATATGATTAACATAGTGATGTTCACCAATGAAACTACTCCATCTCACGTGATGATCGGACATGGTTTAGTTGATTTGGATCACGTAATCACTTAGAGGATTAGAGGAATGTCTATCTAAGTGGGAGTTCTTTAGTAATATGATTAATTGAACCTAAATTTATCATGAACTTAGTACCTGATAGTATCTTGCTTGTTTATGTTTGATTGTAGATAGTTGGACCGTGATGTTGTTCCGTTGAATTTTAATGCGTTCCTTGAGAAAGCAAAGTTGAAATATGATGGTAGCAATTACACGGACTAGGTCCGTAACTTGAGGATTATCCTCATTGCTGCACAGAGGAATTACGTCCTGGAAGCACCGCTGGGTGCCAGGCCTGCTGCTGGAGCAACACCAGATGTTATGAACGTCTGGCAGAGCAAAGCTGATGACTACTCGATAGTTCTGTGTGCCATGCTTTACGGCTTAGAATCGGGACTTCAACGATGTTTTGAACGTCATGGAGCATATGAGATGTTCCAGGAGTTGAAGTTAATATTTCAAGCAAATGCCCGGATTGAGAGATATGAAGTCTCCAATAAGTTCTATAGATGCAAGATGGAGGAGAACAGTTCTGTCAGTGAGCATATACTCAAAATGTCTGGGTATAATAATCACTTGATTCAATTGGGAGTTAATCTTCCAGATGATTGCGTCATTGACAGAATTCTCCAATTACTGCCACCAAGCTACAAGAGCTTCGTGATGAACTATAATATGCAAGGGATGAATAAGACTATTCCCGAGCTCTTCATAATGCTGAAAGCTGCGGAGGTAGAAATCAAGAAGGAGCATCAAGTGTTGATGGTCAACAAGACCACTAGTTTCAAGAAAAAGGGCAAAGGGAAGAAGAAGGGGAACTTCAAAAAGAACAGCAAGCAAGTTTCTACTCAAGAGAAGAAACCCAAACCTGGACCTAAGCCTGAAACTGAGTGCTTCTACTGCAAGCAGACTGGTCACTGGAAGCGGAACTGCCCCAAGTATTTGGCGGATAAGAAGGATGGCAAGGTGAACAAAAGGTATATGTGATATACATGTTATTGATGTGTACCTTACTAATGCTTGCAGTAGCACCTGGGTATTTGATACTGGTTCTGTTGCTAATATTTGGAACTCGAAACAGGGACTACGGATTAAGTGAAGATTGGCTAAGGACGAGGTAACGATGCATGTGGGAAATGGTTCCAAAGTCGATGTTATCGCAGTCGGCACGCTACCTCTACATCTACCTTCGGGATTAGTATTAGACCTAAATAATTGTTATTTAGTGCCAGCGTTAAGCATGAACATTATATCTGGATCTTGTTTGATGCGAGACGATTATTCATTTAAATCAGAGAATAATGGTTGTTCTATTTATATGAGTAATATCTTTTATGGTCATGCACCCTTAAAGAGTGGTCTATTCTTATTAAATCTTGATAGTAGTGACACACATATTCATAATGTTGAAGCCAAAAGATGCAGAGTTGATAATGATAGTGCAACTTATTTGTGGCACTGGCGTTTGGGTCATATCGGTGTAAAGTGCATGAAGAAACTCCATACTGATGGGCTTTTGGAACCACTTGATTATGAATCACTTGGTACTTGCGAACCGTGCCTTATGGGTAAGATGACAAAAACACTATTCTCCGGTACTATCGAGAGAGCAACAGATTTGTTGGAAATCATACATACAGATGTATGTGGTCCGATGAATGTTGAGGCTCGTGGCGGATATCGTTATTTTCTCACCTTCACAGATGACTTAAGCAGATATGGGTATATCTACTTAATGAAACATAAGTCTGAAACGTTTGAAAAGTTCAAAGAATTTCAGAGTGAAGTTGAAAATCATCGTAACAAGAAAATAAAATTCCTATGATCTGATCGTGGAGGAGAATATTTGAGTTACGAGTTTGGTGTACATTTGAAACAATGTGGAATAGTTTCGCAACTCACGCCACCCGGAACACCACAGCGTAATGGTGTGTCCGAACGTCGTAATCGTACTTTACTACATATGGTGCGATCTATGATGTCTCTTACTGATTTACCACTATCGTTTTGGGGGTATGCTCTAGAGACGGCCGCATTCACGTTAAATAGGGCACCATCAAAATCCGTTGAGACGACGCCTTATGAACTGTGGTTTGGCAAGAAACCAAAGTTGTCATTTCTGAAAGTTTGGGGCTGCGATGGTTATGTGAAAAAGCTTCAACCTGATAAGCTCAAACCCAAATCGGAGAAATGTGTCTTCATAGGATATCCAAAGGAAACTATTGGATACACCTTCTATCACAGATCCGAAGGCAAGACTTTTGTTGCTAAATTCGGAAACTTTCTAGAGAAGGAGTTTCGCTCGAAAGAAGTGAGTGGGAGGAAAGTAGAAGTTGACGAGGTAACTGTACCTGCTCCCTTATTGGAAAGTAGTACATCACAGAAACCAGTTTCTGTGACACCTACACCAATTAGTGAGGAAGCTAATGATAATGATCATGAAACTTCAGAACAAGATTCTACTGAACCTCGTAGATCAACCAGAGTAAGATCCGCGCCAGAGTGGTACGGTAATCCTGTTCTAGAAGTCATGCTACTAGATCATGATGAACCTACGAACTATGAAGAAGCGATGGTGAGCCCAGATTCTGCAAAATGGCTTGAAGCCATGAAATCTGAGATGGGATCCATGTATGAGAACAAAGTATGGACTTTGGTTGACTTGCCCAATGATCGGCAAGCGATTGAGAATAAATGGATCTTCAAGAAGAAGACTGACGCTGACGGTAATGTTACTGTCTACAAAGCTCGACTAGGATGAGACCTTCTCACCCGTAGGATGAGACCTTCTCACCCGTAGCGATGCTTAAGTCTGTCCGAATCATGTTAGCAATTGCCGCATTTTATGATTATGAAATTTGGAAAATGGATGTCAAAACTGCATTCCTGAATGGATTTCTGCAAGAAGAGTTGTATATGATGCAGCCGGAAGGTTTTGTCGATCCAAAGGGAGCTAACAAAGTGTGCAAGCTCCAGCGATCCATTTATGGACTGGTGCAAGCCTCTCGGAGTTGGAATAAACGCTTTGATAGTGTGATCAAAGCATTTGGTTTTATACAGACTTTTGGAGAAGCCTGTATTTACAAGAAAGTGAGTGGGAGCTCTGTAGCATTTCTGATATTATATGTAGATGACATATTACTAATCGGAAATGATATAGAATTTCTGGATAGCATAAAAGGATACTTGAATAAAAGTTTTTCAATGAAAGACCTTGGTGAAGCTGCCTACATATTGGGCATCAAGATCTATAGAGACAGATCGAGACGCTTAATTGGACTTTCACAAAGCACATACCTTGACAAAGTTTTGAAAAAGTTCAAAATGGATCAAGCAAAGAAAGGATTCTTGCCTGTGTTACAAGGTGTGAAATTGAGTAAGACTCAAAGTCCGACCAATGCAGAAGATAGAGAGAAAATGAAAGATGTTCCCTATGCTTCAGCCATAGGCTCTATCATGTATGCAATGCTGTGTACCATACCTGATGTGTGTCTTGCTATAAGTCTAGCAGGGAGGTACCAAAGTAATCCAGGAGTGGATCACTGGACAGCGGTCAAGAACATCCTGAAATACCTGAAAAGGACTAAGGATATGTTTCTCATATATGGAGGTGACAAAGAGCTCATCGTAAATGGTTACGTTGATGCAAGCTTTGACACTGATCCGGACGATTCTAAATCGCAAACCGGATACATGTTTACATTAAACGGTGGAGCTGTTAGTTGGTGCAGTTCTAAAGAAAGCGTTGTGGAGGGATCTACATGTGAAGCGGAGTACATAGCTGCTTCGGAAGCAGCAAACGAAGGAGTCGGATGAAGGAGTTCATATCCGATCTAGGTGTCATACCTAGTGCATCGGGTCCAATGAAAATCTTTTATGACAATACTGGTGCAATTGCCTTGGCAAAGGAATCCAAATTTCACAAGAGAACCAAGCACATCAAAAGACGCTTCAATTCCATCCGGGATCTAGTCCAGGTGGGAGACATAGAGATTTGGAAGATACATACGGATCTGAATATAGCAGACCCGTTGACTAAGCCTGTTCCATGAGCAAAACATGATCAGCACCAAAGCTCCATGGGTGTTAGAATCATTACTGTGTAATCTAGATTATTGACTCTAGTGCAAGTGGGAGACTAAAGGAAATATGCCCTAGAGGCAATAATAATGTTATTATTTTATTTCCTTATAACATGATAAATGTTTGTTATTCATGCTAGAATTGTATTATCCGGAAACATAATACTTGTGTGAATACATAGACAAACCAAACGTCACTAGTATGCCTCTAATTGACTAGCTCGTTAATCGAAGATGGTGATGTTTCCTAACCATAGACATGTGTTGTCATTTGATTAATGGGATCACAGCATTAGGAGAATGATGTGATTGACAGGACCCATTCCATTAGCTTAGCACCCGATCGTTTAGTATGTTGCTATTACTTTCTTCATGACTTATACATGTTCCTATGACTATGAGATTATGTAACTCCCGTTTGCCGGAGGAACACTTTGTGTGCTACCAAACGTCACAACGTAACTGGGTGATTATAAAGGAGCTCTACAGGTGTCTCCAAAGGTACATGTTGGGTTGGCGTATTTCGAGATTAGGATTTGTCACTCCGATTGTCAGAGAGGTATCTCTGGGCCCTCTCGGTAATGCACATCACATAAGCCTTGCAAGCATTACAACTAATGAGTTAGTTGCAAGATGATGTATTACGAAACGAGTAAAGAGACTTGCCGGTAACGAGATTGAACTAGGTATTGAGATACCGACGATGAATCTCAGGCAAGTAACATACCGATGACAAAGGGAACAACGTATGTTGTTATGCGGTCTGGCCGATAAAGATCTTCGTAGAATATGTAGGAGCCAATATGAGGATCTAGGTTCCGCTATTGGTTATTGACCGGAGACGTGTCTCGGTCATGTCTACATTGTTCTCGAACCCGTAGGGTCCGCACGCTTAAGGTTTCGATGACAGTTATATTATGAGTTTATGAGTTTTGATGTACCGAAGTTAGTTCGGAGTCCCGGATGTGATCACGGACATAACGAGGAGTCTCGAAATGGTCGAGACATAAAGATTGATATATTGGAGAGCTATATTCGGATACCAGAAGTGTTCTGGGTGATTTCGGAGAAAAGCGAAGAGCCGGAAGGTTACCGGAACCCTACCGGGAGAAGTAATGGGCCATATGGGCCTTAGTGGAGAGAGAGAAGGGCAGCTAGGGTGGGCCGCGCGCCTCCTCCCCCTGGTCCGAATTGGACTAGGAGAGGGGGGCGGCGCCCCCCTTTCCTTCTCCCTTCCCTCTTCCTTCCCCCTCCTCCTGGCGCGCCAATAGGGGCCGGCCGGCCTCCTCCCCTTGCTCCTTTATATACGGGGGCAGGGGGCACCCCTAGACACACAAGTTGATCCACGTGATCATATTCTTAGCCGTGTGCGGTGCCCCCTTCCACCATAATCCTCGATAATATTGTAGCGGTGCTTAGGCGAAGCCCTGCGACGGTAGTACATCAAGATCGTCACCACGCCGTTGTGCTGACGGAGCTCTTCCTCGACACTTTGCTGGATCGGAGTCCGGGGATCGTCATCGAGCTGAACGTGTGCTAAAACTCGGAGGTGCCGTAGTTTCGGTGCTTGATCGGTCGGGCCGTGAAGACGTACGACTACATCAACCGCGTTGTGCTAACGCTTCCGTTGTCGGTCTACAAGGGTACGTAGATCACACTCTCCCTTCTCGTTGCAATGCATCACCATGATCTTGCGTGTGCGTAGGAATTTTTTTGAAATTACTACGTTCCCCAACAAAGGTATCTTGGGATGCCAACAGATGTGGGCCAATCGAAAATGGGCACTTTCACATATCTCAGAGATAGGGTGTGGGAAGAGGTTAAAGGCTGGATGGAGAAACTCCTATCGTCTGCAGGCAAAGAGGTCTTAATTAAGGCAGTAGCATAAACGCTGCCGGTGTTTTCGATGGCATGTTTCAGGCTACCAAGGGCTTTATGTGAGAATATCATGGCCATTATTCGGCAGTTTTGGTGGGGAAATAAGGTGGGAAAGAGAAAGCCGAGTTGGGTGGCTTGGGATGTCATGACAAGGCCAAAACATATGGGTAGACTTGGGTTCCGTGATATGGAGATTTTTAACCTGGCTTTGCTAGCGAGACAGGCTTGGAGACTAATGAACAACCCTAACTCCCTTAGTGCTAGAATTCTGAAAGCGGTGTATTTTTCACCCCTCCTAAGATTTCTTTGAAGCTCCGCCACTGCCCGAGTAGCGTGAAGTTTGTGTGCCAGGACCATAGCTTCCTGAAGGTTGCGAGCCGATGTCTGTACGAAGTCAAGTTCTCCAATATAGTCGGAGTCGTTGACCGCTTTGCAGCCACGAGCCACAAGGGTGTTGGTTGTCGAGCGGGTCTGGCGTCGGGGTTGCGAATGCTTCTCATTGGCCATAGTTTCCTTCCATCGGGCGTGTTGTGCGATGGCCTCTTCCTTGTTCTTTTGTAGTTGGATGTGGGCAACAAGTGACTTGCCTGACGACCTTCATTGTAATGCTCATGTGATTGTTTCGTGGCAACAGTGTGGTAAGCAGCCATACTGCCTCGTTTGTGATGATTGGAGGAGTCATGGTCGGTGTAGGGATGACTGATGGGCCGGCCCCATGAGTCATGAGCTCCCGGGGTCCGGTGCCTAGGGTTGTGAACTCGAGGAGGCTCCGCCCTATTGGTGTGGAAGCTGGTGGTACTGATGGGATTTCGACCGTGTTAGTGATGGTTGGTGGTGATGAACAGAAATATTGCACAGAACCATGTCCAGCCGCATCTATGCTCAGCGCCACACATCTCACCATAGCTCCTACAGGGATCTGTGCATGGCAGCTTCAGTAAAGCATGACAGAACGATCAAGAGATGGATTACAAGGCCTACAGATGCTTAAACCTACTGAATGCTAGCAATATAGATAAGGATGGCAATTTTACCCATGGGTACGGGTACCCGCGGGTATCATACCCGCATGGGGCGGGTATGGGCATAATTTTATACCCATGGTTAGTACCCATACCCTACCCGTTAATTCATGGGTAGGGCATGGGTATAGCCTTGTTCCCATGGATATACCCACAACGTTCCCATTTATGCTGATATGTGGACCTTACACGTTATGTGTGTCGTGAGCTTGTGAACTTATGTTAAAGTTTTTTACCAATTGTCAATTTGAATTGAGATAATTATCATGTAATCATTTATCTGTTATTGAGTTGAGATAAATATTTTTTTGTGAATGTGATATCGATGAATATAAAATTATGAATAACTTGTGTACTGTTTGATCTACCCGTTGGGTACCCAATGTGTATGGGTGTCCGTTGGGTATGGGCATGGGTAAAGGTTCACACCCGTGGGTACGGGTATGGGTAGAATTTTGTACCCATTAAGTACATGGGTATGGGTATGGTTTTGCTCTACCCGGCCCATACCCTACCCATTGCCATCCTTAAATATAGAGAATAAATTAGTGCACTTGCCTGGGATGTCTCCCATGCACCTACTCAATTTGTAATTGTTTAATCCCTCGCCATGCGGGCCAGCTACCAATGATAATTTTGACATTAAAATGATCATGTACAGCCATATATGGTATACAAATACTCCAGTTTAGAAACTATTGTCCTTAGAAAGGCATTCGCAAAAGCAAGAATAGACTGTACTACACCGTATATTAAGTGGGTTCAACTTCTTTCTTATAGAAGTGAGGCCAAATTTTGATATCTCAGCAAAAAGAAAATCTAGCCAGGAGTGCGGCTTGTCTTTGGGTGTGCTATGCATTTGACTTTGTCTAGAGACAAAGATTACTGTATTGTTGGTGCCAGAACTGCATGCCTGCATGTCAAGATATGCCAACATTTAAAGAAAGTCTGAAGTAGTGTGCCATTTATTTTTGGAACCGGAATTATGACAGGGAAAGCATTTCAGTTCACATAAAGGAAAGAAAAACATCACCTTACAAAATCCAAGGTGGACACCAAAATATTTAAAACTATTTTGTAAATACAGAACCAATGTGACATTTCCTTAATCTTGAATGTGAAACAAATGCATGTAGCATGTTTCTTTTTTCTTTTTCTTTTTTGAGAATTTCTTGTAGCATGTTTCATTATACGAAGCTAGAAGTTTCTGCTGCAGGCACTCATATCTCGCACAACGACTCAGCACAGAAATATGGTGAGGGGAGATGAACAGTGCTGACAGGCCACAAACAGAATATCATTGTTTTGAAATTATAGGCTTGGGCTCCTGTGCTACAGTAACATGGGGAGGTGACCCTGCCCAGCATGTTCAAAAAAAATATAGCTTATGCAGGCCTAGTCAACCATGAAGGAGAAAGGGATTAAAGTAAACAATACGGGATGTGATAGATAATGCATCGATGGAGATGGGTCTGAGACCCACCGCATGAGTTTTCCATAGTGGTAACCCACTCTATGTGATCGGAGATCCCGTGAAGTAGAAGTGGGAGACAAGCTGTTGTTCAGCTGGGAGGAGAGTATCCCTATATTAACTATCCCACTCCGTGAAGATGCAATACTCTCCTGATCTGCATGGCAGGTTGATACTTATCTTAATGTGTTCCAAGTGGCTTATTCGGGTAAGCAGAGATGTTGTCCTGCAAAACATCTTCTGAGGAACACACCTATATGAATTTGACTATTAACGTCGCAGTCTGTGAGAATTGGCTGTTCTCTAATAAATTCATGAAAAGCCATGGAGTACGACGTATACGCTCCACCCGTGGGGAAGCCTTGCGGCAGCCCAGTATCGGTCAAGAATTTGTGTGGAACTAGTCTCGCAGAAAACTTGTAGTTCAAGGCATAGTCCACTATTCAAGTTGTGATCTAGTGTAGCATAAATCTCTAAGTGGAAGTTCAACTTCACAGTCTCCACTAAGCACCGTTATATAAACAATGTTTTGGAACCAAATGGTGAGATGTGCCAATGAGACTTTGTGGGGGATTGTTGGAATTTGCTAGTGGGCTTTTGGCCCAAAGCCCAACTAAAATTCTGAAATTCTCTTGGCCCATTCATGCACAGATGTGAGTGGAGTGAGTGAGGCTAAAGTTTAGTCCCACCTCATAATTTGAGAGAGAGTTGCACCTTGATACGTCTCCAACGTATCTACTTTTCCAAACACTTTTGCCCTTGTTTTGGACTCTAACTTGCATGATTTGAATGGAACTAACCCGGACTGACGCTGTTTTCAACAGAATTACCATGGTGTTATTTATGTGCAGGAGCAAACGGTCTCAGAATGACCTGAAACTTCATGGAGACACTTTTCAGAAAATAAGAAAAATACCTGCCAAAGATGAAGGCCAGGGGGCCCACCGTCTTGCCATGAGGGTGGGGGCACGCCTGCCCCCCTAGGGCGCACCCCCTACCTCATGGGCCCCCTGTTGCCTCTCTGACTCCAACTCCACCTCCATATATTAAGTTTCGAAGAGAAAAAAATCAGAGAGAAGAAATCATCGTTGTCGGTGTCAAAACCGGCGGATCTCGGGTAGGGGGTCCCGAACTGTGCGTCTAAGGCAGATGGTAACAGGAGGCAGGGGACACGATGTTTTACCCAGGTTCGGGCCCTCTTGATGGAGGTAAAACCCTACGTCCTGCTTGATTTATTCTTGATTATATGAGTATTACAAGAGTTGATCTAGCACGATATCGGAGAGGCTAAACCATAGAAGCTAGCCTATGGTATGATTGTATGTTGTCCTACGGACTAAAACCCTCCGGTTTATATAGACACCGGAAGGGGTTAGGGCTACACAAGGTCGGTTACAAAGGAGGAGATATCCATATCTGTACGGCTCAGCTTGCCTTCCATGCCAAGTAGAGTCCCATCCGGACACAAGACGAAGTCTTCAATCTTGTATCTTCATAGTCCGGTCAAAGGATATAGTCCGGCTGTCCGGAGACCCCCTAATCCAGGACTCCTGTCGGGTGGTAGGTGCGACATATGCCAACGGGTGGCTTATCATTGTGGAAGCCAGTAAGACATTGCCGGTGCCTAGAAACGGGATGAGGCGAAGACATGCACGCCGGCGAATCTTACCCAGCTTCGGGGATCTCCGAGGAGATAACACCCCTACTGCTGCTCTGCGGGGTCTCCGCATGATCACTAGATGAACAAGTAGCTACACGATGCTCCTAGAGCTGTTTGGTGAGAGGAGGAAGAAGGGCATGGCTCGCTCTCTTCTTCTCCTTGTGTGGTGTCTAGAACTAGCAGCGATCAACCCTTTGCATGGGTGCCCCGGGGGGTTTATATAGGCCTACTCCCCGGGGTTACAATGGTAATCCGGCTGGGCATGGGGCCCAGCCGTTTGTGTCTACACTCGTCGGCTTCTGCGCCGACTGCTGGGGCCCGCCGGCTGGTGGGTCCCGCCGGCTGCCGGCTCCTTGGTCGACAGGCAGGCCCCACTGTCCAGGGCCTTGTCGGCGGCTGGTTACTGTTGCTCAATCCTGGTGACGAGGGCTTCGTCGAGGTAGGCGTGGCTACAGTGCCGCCGTTCGTCGAGGTAGCCTCACAGTGTCTTGTCTCCTTAATGGGGCGTCTCCTTCGAGGGAGGTGGCAGGCCGGCTGTGGGGAGCCAGCTCTGTCTTGGGTCGACTGTGGGAGGCCGGGCCGCCTTCGGGTGTCTCTCGGCCCAAAGGGGCCCACCGCCCGTGGGCCATGCTGGCGGCCCATCGTGGATGACATCAGGGTCAGCATGGCAACAGTGGTGCGCCGGACGGGTCCTGGCCACTTGTACGGCGCACTGTGCCAGGCGTGCACCGGGATTCGGGGGTGGCAGGCTTTACTGTAGCCACACCCCGTCACATCACCGTTAGGTGGATGCAGACTCCGAGGGTGCAATCTTGACTGCTTTGTGGGAGCCGGCTTCTTGGAGTCGGCTTTCTCGTGGCCGGCTTCTCGAAACCGGCCCTCCCGCAGCTTTCTTTATGAGGGCTGGAGTCGGATCACCTTCTGATAGTCGGCCTGGGAGATAGCCGGCAAGAGGAAGGCGGCCCCAGGTCTTGGATCCTTGAGGGCCGGATCCGCTCGTAATTTTTCTAGAAAGGCCAGGGGGAGCCGGCTTGTCTACCCATGGTCATATCCTCCGACAGTAGTCCCCGAAGCTGATCGAGCTCCGAGGGTGACAAAGGGACGAGAAGCTTGGTCAGTTTCCTTCCCCGAGGGGTCGGCTTTGCTTGGCGCGCCATCTTTGGAATAGCCCTGTTTTTCGTAGGCGGGAACGCGGGTCGGCCCGCGAGCTGACTGCGCGCCATCCCGCGGGCCACGTGGCAAGATGATCCTGCCAACACACGCGCGCGATGGGACGCCGCCGCAGGCCCGGGCCTGCCACTCCCATGCCTCGGTCCGAGCACGGATCTTCTGTGGCCCATATGGCCCATTAGGGCGCAATAATCGCGGTACGTGGGGGAGTGGGCGCAGTTGATCCCCACGTTCCCCCACGCCGCGCCTCCTCGGCTCCGGCATACGAGTCTATAAGTAGGGGGAGGAGGGGGAGCGGCAGAGGCTCTCACGCTCTCCCTCGCTCCACCCCCTCTTTCTCCTTCCTTCCGCTGCTGCAGCACCCACCGCCGCGCCGCTTCTCCGTCGCTTTGTCTTGCTCCCCGTCGCATCGCCCCCATGGCGCTGTCGAGCTCGTGGGACGGCTCCAATGTCCATGAGGATCACGTCGAGTTCCTCCGCCGGACGCGGCGCCTGCCGGGCGATAACTTCGTGCGGGTTCGTCGGGCACCGGAGAGGGAGATCTCGCCGGCGCCGGAGGAAGGCGAGCGGGTGATCTTCCACTCGCACTGCCTGCGCGGCTTTGGCCTCTCGCCGAGCGGATTTCTTCGAGCCTTCCTCGAGTTCTATCACCTCCTGCCGCATCACCTAACGCCCAATGCGGTGATGCTGTTGTCGGCCTTCGTCACCCTCTGCGAGGGCTTCCTTGGGGTTCTCCCCACTCTCGAGCTCTGGGGGGGGGGGGAATTCTTCCAGAGCAAGCTTGGCACCGTCATTGCGGGCGTGCCCGCCCCCTGCGGGGCCTTCATCGCCATGAGGCGGACGGGGAGAACAATCCGTTCCCGCCCATCCCGTTGATCCATTCGGTGAAGATTTGGCAGAAGTCTTACTTCTACGTGAAGAACGTCGCCCAGCAAGGCGACTACGTCAACCTGCCGGCTTACGTAGCCGTCCCGCCGGCTGGGAGGCAACCCTCGTGGAGCTACCGGGCCAAGTCGCTGTCTCAGGCCGGGAACGCAGCCGTCGCCCGGCTCCGGGTGATGATCCAGGTGGAAGGCCTGACCGGAGCCGACTTGGTTGCCGCCTTCGTGGAGTGCCGCATTCTTCCGCTCCAAGGCCGGCCACACATGATCTGCCAAATGAGCGGCTGCTTCGACCCGTGCCGGCTGAGCACCAGGGAGATGCCTCATGCGGAGGTATCCTACATGGTGAATTACATCTCCAACTGCAATCTCACTGAAGATTGGCGATACGGCAAGAGTCCGTATTCCCGCGCCAACCCTCCGCCGACAGTAAGTTTTTCCTCTTTCCTTCTTTTTGCAGCCGGCCTTATGATAGCCGACTTCTGATTAGTTGTTTCTCCCTTGGCAGAACCCTCTTCTTCCACCGACGACCGGGTCCGCAGGGGTAGAGCGCCAGCTCCTCCCCGACCGCACGGTGGACGACGCCGACGATCTGGACCTGGGAGCGGCCGCCATGGAAGACGCCATCGTAGGGGAAGGCGACGAGGCTGGAAGCGTGAGGCCCGGAGATGGCTTCGAGGACTGGCCGGATGATGACGAGGTCGAAGCCGTCCAGCACCGCTAGCCGGCGCCTGACCATCAAGGCGCGGGCTCGTCCGCCGCGCAGGCTGCCCGAGGCGGCGCGCAGAAGCGCCGGGCCGCGTCGACCTTCTTCGGCAGCCGGCCGAAGAAACCCAAGGCTTCCACGGCGGCGACCAGGCGGGACGAGGCGGCCGCAAAGGCGGCCTGCTTCCGCAAGGCGGTGAAGCAACCGCAGACGATCTCGGCGTAAGTCGTCGAATGTCTTGTATATTTCATATATATTTTTGTTGTTCTTTTCGATTGACAACCCTTCTAACCCTTTCTTCGCCGGCCGGGCAGGGCACCGCTTTACCTTGAGCGCGGCCGTGGCGGCTCCATAGTCGGGCCGACTGGAGGGTCCTCCAGCTCCCGTCGCGTGGACCCCCACGCCGACCTTAGGGAGGCCACGGAGCGGAACGCGCGTGAGGCGCGGGAGGAGCGGGAGGCGGCGGAGCGGAGGGTCGCCCAGGCGGCGAAGAAGCAGGCCGATGCGGCAGCCAAGGCCCGGGTGGAGGCGGCAGCCGCGGAGACAGAGGCGGAGGCTTTGCACAACCAGCCTCCGCTGCTCACCATTCCCCTCCATGCCGTCGCCCCCGACATCCCTGTGCCTCCGTTGGAGGAGGTCGACCAAGTGCCGCCGGTGATGGAGAGGAGGGAGGTCCATGTGGCCTCCGTGGAAAGGACGTCGCAGTCGGCACCGACCGGAGCGGGCCAAAGCGGCCAATCTGCTGCGGCGCCAGAGCAGCCGGCTGGGGGTGAGCCGGAAGCAGGAGCCGGCCTCGAGGTGCAGCCGGCAACGCGCCGGCGCGCAGGGGGAGGCACCGCTGCGCCGGAGCCGCGCAGGGTTTCGGGTGCCAGCCAGACGGCGGAGGCCCTGGAGGCGGCCAGCACCGGCACGTCCGAGTGGACTCCCAGCGGGGGGACGGGCGAGCTGAACATGGCGGCCCAAGAGGTTCGGAACCGGCTTCAGGCCCTAGCTGCCTCGCTGCAGCACTACACCCAGTAGTTCCTTGCGACGCGGGCCGTCATCCAGGTGAGTCTTCTAGCCTTGGTTGTTTTGTTCTCTTGATTTCTTCCGTGGGGGCGCATCAGCGCACCCACTGGGTGTAGTCCCCGAGTTCCGAGTCGGCTGCTGCGCAGGCAGCTCGGAACTTACTAGGTCCTGACACCCATCTTATACCCGCCTCCTGTCTGTTCTTTCAGGAGTATCATAACCTCCGCGCTGCTGCCTTCAACTCCCAGGCTCAGGAGCTGGGCCGGAGAACCGAAGACCTGATCAGCAGCCGAAGTGCGTACTTGGTTTTTTTCATCTCCTGTGGGGGCGCGTCAGTGCACCCACTGGGTGTAGTCCCCGAGATTCGGGCTGACTGCTGAGCAGTCGGGTCGGATCTTCCCTGACGACTTCTTCATTATTGGTTTTTCTTTTGTCTTTCATGCTTGCAGGAGCCAATGCCGACTTGAGGGGGCAGCTCAGCGAGGCGTAGGCCGCCCTTCGCGCCAAGGAAACTGAGTATGATGCCTTGGTCCTGGAGCGTGACCGCCTGGCCAAGAAGCTGGCTGACCAGGAGGAGAGCCACAAGGCGGCCTTGAAGAAGGCGCAGGATAACGAAGACGCCCTGAAGGCCGAGTTCAAGACCGGAGCGGCAGGCTGGGCTGAGACCAGGCAAGCACTAAACGAAGGCTTCGGCCGTATTGAAGATTTGATCGACGGTAAGCCGCCTTCCTTGCTCCCTGCCTGCCCCTTGCCGCCTGATTTGTATTCTGACTTATGCTGCTTTTTATTCTCTATGCAGACTACTTTCCCAGCTACTCCGCCTTTGCTACTCAAACCATCGAGGCCCATCGCGAAGCGCGCCGTCAGGCGGGGGCCGACATCACGCCGGACGCGAGCCGGACGCTTGAGGAGCAGCTCTTGGCGGTCCAAACGCGGCTGCAACCAGCTCATCGTATGCTCCGCCGCCTCCAGCATGCCGGAGCGCAGGTGTTGGCCACCCTCTGGCCAGGCGAGACGATTCCCCGCACCCCGAGCTGGACTGCCGACTGGCTGGAGGTTGCGGTTGGCCGCTTCGAATCTTGGAAAGCATCAGCGGCCCGGCTTGGAGCTGGGCGGGCGCTGGAGTTCGCCCGAGCTTGGTGTCGGGGGTTGAACCTGGACCAGCTGCGCACTTGGCGGCTGGAGGCCAACGAGGAGATAGAAGAGGTGCGGCCGGCTATTGCTCAGCGCGCGTCGACGATCGCCGAGTGCACTGACATTAGTGTCTTTGCACCTGAAATAAATGACGACGGCGTTGCCCAGCCGGAGGAGTGGTTCGGGCTGGACCCAGCAGCGGGTGAACACTCGGCAGAGGAGATCGCCTCCAGCGACGAAGGCGAAGACGACGAAGGAGAGGAGGACGAAGACGTCGAGCCGGCTGGTGAAACAGCCGGCCAGCCTCAGCCTGACCGTGCCTCCAGCAACGAGGCGCGTGCAAGCGCGCCTTCGGCGGGGGGCGGTGATCACGCCGAGGTTCGCCAGCCGGCCACTCCTCCAGCCGGCACTGCTGTCTCCGCCGACCAGCCCGACTCGCCAGTCGCTCCCCTGGCTTAGTCTGCCATTGCTTTCCCTGCTTGTTGTCCTTTCAACAATTTTTATTGAACTTGTGCAGTTCCACCCACTTGGGGTGTATTCGAACTATGTTGAATGCTGGCCTTGCGAAGGTCTTTTGTGTAAATATGATTGTGTGCATGTTTGTTTCCATTCACGTATGCTTTTTATCCTTAGGCTTTTTACTTTGCCGCCTTCCCCTTTTGGGGAGGCAAGTACTCGAGCTTTCTTGGATTGAAGTGAAGTGAATGGAAGCCGGCTGGCCGGCTACTCTGGTAGTCGGTCGGTGGTAGGAGACAAACCGGCTTTCGTTATATTAGTCCGTTAGTCCCTAGCCATTTTTCATGTGGGCATCCTTTCCTGCTTTTAACTCTCGCCAGTCGGACAGCCGGTTCTTCGAACTGCGACTTTTGGCGAGAGAAAGCTTGGGTGCCGGCACGCTACTTGTCTGACTGCGGGTAGGACTTCAAATATAACTCTAGGCGGCCAGTCCCCGGGCCGACTAGTCGAACCCGGTGCCGGACAAAGAAAAAGTGAATGTAATGACAAGGTCATAAGCATAATGTTCTTCATTTATGGATAGGAGGTGGCAGTCCTTGAGCTCTCCTCGGGGGGCCTATTTTCTCGTACTTAGTACAAAAGTTAGCGTGATACATACTGCATTTCAACTGCAAAATCTTCGGAGGAGGTTGGCGTTCCATGGTCGTTCCGACTCCTTGCTGGAGTCGTCTCTCTTGCGTGCCTTGGGCTTCTGTGCGTCGATTAGGTAGTAGGAGTCGTTGCCCAAAGCTCTGCTGATGATGAAGGGGCCTTCCCAAGGGGCCGAGAGCTTGTGCTGGCCGGATGTTCGCTGGATCAGCCGGAGCACAAGATCGCCCTCTTGGAAGGATCTTGGCTTGACCTTCCGACTATGGTAGCGGCGTAAGCCCTGCTGGTAGATGGCAGATCGGCTGAGGGCTAACAGCCGGCCTTCTTCCAGCAGGTCGACGCCGTCTTCACGTGCTTCCTTGGCCTATGCCTCTGTGTACATGGTTACCCAAGGCGAGTCGAACTCGATGTCAGTTGGGATGACCGCCTCGGCACCATATACGAGGAAAAAAGGAGTGAAGCCGGTTGACTTGTTTGCGGTTGTGCGCAGACTACAGAGGACGGCCGGCAGCTCATCGAGCCAACAGCCGGCCGAACGCTCCAGTGGTATGACCAGCCGGGGCTTGATGCCGGAAAGGATGAGGCCGTTGGCTTGTTCGACCTGGCCGTTTGACTGTGGGTGGGCAACGGACGCAAGGTCCAGCCGGATGCCCTGCGTTGCACGGAAACGTGCCAAGGCTCCCTTGGCGAAATTTGTGCCATTATCGGTGATGATGCTGTGTGGCACACCGTACCGGGTTGTTATATCTGCGATGAATGTGACGGCAGTCGGCCCATTCAGCTTCTTGATCGCTTTTGCCTCGATCCACTTGGTGAATTTGTCCACAGCGACTAGTAGATGAGTCATGCCGCCGCGCGCCGTCTTGAACGGGACTACCATGTCCAGTCCCCAAACGGCGAAGGGCCAAGTGAGGGGAATGGTCTTGAGTGCTGAGGCCGGCATTGGCTGCTTGGAGCTGAAGAATTGGCACCCCTTGCAAAGTTTAACTAACTCCTTGGCGTCATCCAAAGCAGTCTGCCAAAAGAAACCATGGCGGAAAGCTTTGGCAATGAGTGATCTTGAGGCCGCATGGTGGCCGCATTCTCCTTGGTGGATGTCTTTGAGGATTGCAATGCCCTTCTCTTGCTCGACACATCGCTGGAGGACTCCAGTGACACTACGCTTGACGAGTTTTCTGTTGACGATTGTGTATGCTCCGGCTCGACGTTGGACTTGTCTTGCCTCTGTCTCATCAGCCGGCAGATCTTGGTTCACTAGGAAGTTGAGGATGGGATGTGCCCATGATGGTGCTGTGACTTCTTCTATTGCCAATACTGCTACTGCGACCAGGGCGGGCGGGCTGGGCAGTGAAATGCTGGAGTCGGCCGCCGCCTGTTGTGTTGGCGCGGTTCCCGGGCCGGCTACCGCAGTCCCCGAGCCGGGTGTAGCAGTCCCCGTGTCGGGCGTAACTACGGAAGTCCCCGAGCCACTTGCTGACGTCCCTGGGCCGACTGTCGGAGCCCCCAGGGCACCCGTCTGGTTCTTCGCGCCGGACTCGGCTGCGTCGGGGTCAGGTGGCACAAAGATGGAGTCAGATTCTGGAGACGGCTTGACAGACGGTTTGAGGAGGCGTTGTAGAGAGACGCCGGTTGGTATTGCTTGCCGAGTGGAGCCTATTCGAGCCAGGGCATCGGACGGCTCGTTGTCGGCTCGTGGTATGTGGAGGAACTCGCATCCTTCAAAATACCCACTGATTTGCTGAACAAGGAAGCGGTAGCTTGCCATATTTGTGTCCTTGGCATCCCAGTCGCCGGATGATTGCTGGACCACCAAGTCCGAGTCGCCATAACATAGGATCCGGCGAATGCCGAGCTCTTTGGCAAGCCGGAGCCCGTGTATGAGCGCCTCGTACTTGGCCACGTTGTTGGAGGCGACAAAGTGAATTTGCAGTGTGTATCTGAGCTTGTCGCCTTTGGGAGAGGTAAGGACGACGCCGGCTCCCAAGCCGGTGCGCATCTTGGACCCATCGAAGTGCATGCGCCAATGAGTGGAGTCGGGAGCCGGCGGCAGGTACTGGGTCTTGGCCCAGTCGACGAGGAAGTCGGCCAATGCTTGGGACATGATGCCGGTGCGAGGTTGGTAGAAGATCGTGTAGGGGGCCAGCTCGATGGCCCATTTCGCCACCCGGCCGGATGCATCCCGGCTGCCTATGATCTCGGCCAGCGGGGCAGTGCATACGACCGTGATGGGATGCTCTTGGAAATAGGGCTTCAGCTTCTTGGCGGCGAAGTACATGCCGTAGCACATCTTCTGGTAGTGCGGGTAGTTCTGCTTCGAGGCGGACAACACCTCACTCAAATAGTACACTAGCTTCTGGACCGGCTGGGCTCGGCCCTCTTCTGGGCGTTGGACTACGACGACGGTGCTGACCACCCGGCTGGTTGCAGCAATGTAAAGGAGCATGGGCTCTTTCTCAGGTGGCGCCGCCAGGACAGGCGGCGTGGCCAGCATCTTCTTCAGCTCGTGAAAAGCTTGGTCAGCCTGGTCATTCCACTCGAAATGAGTGGTCTTCTTCATGAGGCGGTAGAGGGGGAGGGCTTTCTCTCCGAGCCGGCTGATGAAGCGGTTCAGGGAGGCCAAGCATCCGGTGAACTTCTAGACGTCCCGCAGCTTGGTGGGGACCGCCATTCTTTCAATGGCCTTGATCTTTACTGGGTTGCATTCGATGCCGCGTTCCGAGACCAGGAAGCCTAGGAGTTGGCCGGCTGGCACTCCGAACATGCATTTCTCGGGGTTGAGCTTGATTTGGAATCGGCGTAGGTTCTCAAACATTTCCTTGAGGTCTTCCAGGAGAGTGCCGTGCTTCTCCGTCTTCACCACAATGTCGTCTACGTAGACATGGGCATTTCTGCCGAGCTGCTTGAGGAGGCACTTCTGCATGCAATGCTGAAAAGTGGCACCGGCATTTGTCAAGCCGAATGTCATAGTCAGGTAGCAGAAGGCTCCGAATGGTGTGATGAAGGCGGTCTTCAGGCGGTCTGCCGGGTCTAGCTTTATTTGGTGGTATCCTGAGTAAACATCCAAGAAACTCAACAGCTCGCATCCGGCCGTGGAGTCTATCACTTGGTCAATCCTCGGCAGGGCAAAGGGATCATTGGGGCAGGCCTTGTTGAGGCTTGTGTAGTCTATACACATGCGCCACTTGTTGTTCTTCTTTAGCACGAGGACCGGTTGGCGAGTCACTCTGGAAAGAAAACTTCCATAATGAAGCCGGCTGCCAAAAGCCGGGCTATCTCTTCTCCCATAATCCTTCTTTTCTCCTCCGACAGTCGGCGGAGGGGTTGTTTGACTGGTTTTGCGTCTTCTCGGACGTGTAGCTTGTGCTCGGCGAATTCCTTCGGAACACCCGGCATGTCCTTGGGAGACCATGCGAAGATGTCCCGATTCTCACGGAGGAAATCGGCGAGCTCGCCTTCCTATTTGCTGTTTAGGTTTACCCCGATGACGGCAAACCTCTCTGGGTGCTCGGGGTCAAGAAGTATCTTCTTCGTCTCCTTGGCCGGCTGGAAAGACCCTTGGGTATCATACTCCTTGGGGTCGGAAGCAAGGCCGACTGCTTGCCGGCCATGGCCACAACTCGATCCAACATCTTCTTTTCTTCGGCAATCACAAGGGACTCGGCCAGCCGGCTGCTGGCTGCTGCACACTCGGAGGACTTCTTGTAATCGCCGGCTATGGTGATGACTCCCTTGGTGCTTGGCATTTTCATCTTTAGGTAAGCATAGTGGGGAACTGCCATGAACCTGGCCAAGGCAGGTCAGCCTAGCAACGCATGGTAGGGGCTCTCCAGGTCCACCACTTCAAACTAGATCGCTTCCCGGCGGAAATGATCTTTGTCCCCAAAGAGCACATCAATCTTGATCTTGCCAATGGGAGCGCAGGACAGGCCGGGTACAATGCCATGGAACACAGTCCGAGTTGGCATGAGTTGTTTTGTCTTGACGTTCAGCTTCTCCAGGGTGTCACGGTACAGGATATTGATGCTGCTCCCGCCGTCTATCAGTACGCGGGAGAAGCGGGCGGCGCGTCTATCAGTTGCAAAGGTGGCATCCAAAACCAATGCATAAGAGCCGGGAGACGGCATCACTTCCGGGTGGTCGGCCCGGCTCCAGCCGATAGGTTTTTCTGACAAGTGCATGTGCTCGGCGGGGGTGGCAGTGACCATGCTGACTTCTTGGTGCTCTTGGCGTTTGCTCCGCCGGTCTTCGAGCTGGCTCGTAAAGATGACGTAGGTGGCCTACTCGTCGGGGAACTCGTCGAGCACAGCTTCGACTGCAGGCCGAGCGCTCGGCGGCTGCGGAGCCGGAGGTGGCGGTCCAGCAGGCGAAGGTGGCGCGAGCCCTTCGCCCTTGGAGATTCGGGTGAGCCAATGACACTTCCGGGTTGTGTGGTTGGATGGCTTCGCGCCGCTATGGAACTTGCAGGGGGCGTCGAGAGTTTGCTCATAGGAAGAGGCTGGCTGCCAAGCCGGCTTGCCGCCCTTCTACTTCTTGGGTGCGGGCCGCCTTTCGGGCGGCTCGTCTTCGACGGTGGCCACCTGCCGACTGGTGGAAGGCGGCACGGGGCCCTTGCGCTTGTGGTCGTTCGGTTGTGGGCGTCGACCGGAGTCCCCAGCCGGCGTCTTGGGCGCCGGGTTGAGTACTTTTCCGGACGCATCTACCCAGAGTTCGGTCATCATTGAGGAGTCGGCGATGGCGTACTTGTCCGCTATGATCAGAAGCTCGTCGAGGATAGCCGGCTCGTCGCAGAGGAGCTTGTGCTTGAGGAGGGTGCCTTCTCGGCATCCGGCAGTGAAGTATTCTATGGCTTGCACCTCGTGCACCCCCTCACAAGAGTTGCGGAGCTCGGCCCAGCGCGTGAGGTAGTCACGGGTGGACTCGGCGGGGCCTTGCACACACAGGGAGAGCTGTCTGGGCTTGGGAGCCCGCTTGTAGGTGCTGGCAAAGTTGCGGACGAAGGCTTCTGTGAAGTCTAGCCAGCTGTTGATGCTGTACGGCTTGAGGCTGTTGAGCCAAGTCCGCACCGTGCCCTGCAACATGAGGGGCACGTACTTCACGGCAACACGCCTGTTGCCGTTTGCTATGCTAACCGCCGTGGAGTAGTCGATCAACCAATCTTCCGGCTTCATGGAGCCGTTGTATTTGGGCGTGTCTCTTGGGAGCGAGAACCCTTTGGGGAAAGGCTCGTCGCGGATGCGGGGGCCGAAACAAGGCGAGCCGACATCGTCTTCTTCTTCCAACACCAGGGATCGCGCCAGGCGGTCGATCCGATGGCGGGCGTCGTTCTCGCCGACTCCCTCGCGGCGACCTAGCCGGCCGCTGAGAGTCGGATGCGCAACAGGCGGTGGGGTGGGGTATCTCTCCCCACGGGGCCGAGGCGGGGGTGGGCTGCCTCGCCAGTCCATGGCCCGGGGATGGCCTTCTGCATCTCGTTCGATGGAAATCCGGGTTCGGCTGACGGCCGGCTCTTTCTCGCGCCGCGCGCGGGCCTTGCCCGTGGTCGGTGTCCGGGACGTCGCGCCGTGATCTCGGTGCGGGGAGAGGTTCTCCGCGCGAGCGTCGGCTTCGTGCCACCGCGCAGCCGCATCAATTAGCTGCTGGATGCGTCTGGTCATGTGGGGGGAGTTCTTCGGCCCCCAATCCGTCCAGCTCGTCTACGGCCGCCTGGGCGGCACGCAGGTTCTCGAGTGGGGTGGCATAGACTGGGCGGTCGACTCCCAGCGTGTCGGTGATGACAGCGCCGCATTGCTTGACAACACCGGCCCGGATTGGCCCGCCCGGGGCCGGCGTGCCGAAGGCGGCGCGGTCGGCTTCGCGCTGGTGGGCCTTAGTGAGGCGTCTTATGGAGGCCAGCCTCCGGCCCTCCGTGAGGAGGGCGAGGCGGCGAGCCTCCAGTGCTTCATCGTCGGCATCAGCCGGGAGGGGGATGGACAAATCGTGGGCCGCCGCATGCGGGGCGTTGTGGGCGCTTTCGTCGGGAGCGTCGCCGTGGCCGATGACCATCACCTCGGTGGTGACAGCGTGGCAGCCATCGGCCCGGGGAAGCGGGTCATTGTAGATCGTGACGTCGATGGGGAAAGTGTCGAGTGAAGCCGTGTCGGAGTCGACAGGCATCGGATGGTGGAACCAACCGACTCCAAGTCCACTGCAGGCTCGCCGGAGACGTGAAGCTGGCCGAAGAGGTTGACGAGGTGGTCGGTGCCCGCGTCGGAGGCGAGCTCGTCGGTGATGAAGGTCTTGTCGAGGAGGTCGGCGAGGCTGCTCGCCGCGCAGATGTTGGTGACGCCTTGCAGCGCGTCGTGGCAAGCGCCATCGGGCGTGCCGGGCTAGCTACGCTCGCTGGGGAGGAAGAGGGTTCCCGTCCAGAATAGGTCTCCGGACGACGGTGCAACTGGCCTCACGGTGGGCGCCAAATGTCGGGTGGTAGGTGCGACATATGCCAACGGGTGGCTTATCATTGTGGGAGCCAGTAAGACATCGCCGGTGCCTGGAAACGGGATGAGGCCAAGACATGCACGCCGGCAAATCTTACCCAGCTTCGGGGCTCTCCGAGGAGATAACACCCCTACTGCTGCTCTGCGGGGTCTCCGCATGATCCCTAGATGAACAAGTAGCTACATGATGCTCCTAGAGCTGTTTGGTGAGAGGAGGAAGAAGGGCACAGCTCGCTCTCTTCTTCCCCTTGTGTGGTGTCTAGAACTAGCAGGGATCAACCCTTTGCATGGGTGCCCCGGGGGGTTTATATAGGCCTACTCCCCAGGGTTACAATGGTAATCCGGCTGGGCATGGGGCCCAGCCGTCTGTGTCTACACTCGCCGGCTTCTGCGCCGACTGCTGGGGCCCGCCGGCTGGTGGGTCCCGCCGGCTGCCGGCTCCTTGGTCGACAAGCAAGCCCCACTGTCCAGCGCCTTGTCGGCGGCTAGTTACTATTGCTCAATCCTGGTGACGAGGGCTTCGTCGAGGTAGGCGTGGCTACAGTGCCGCCATCCGGCAGGTGATCACTGTAGCCTCACCGCGTCTTGTCTCCTTAATGGGGCGTCTCCTTCGAGGGAGGTGACAGGCCGGCTGTGGGGAGCCGGCTCTGTCTTGGGTCGACTGGGGGAGGCCGGGCCGCCTTCGGGTGTCTCTCTGCCCGAAGGGGCCCACCGCCCGTGGGCCACGCTGGCGGCCCATCATGGATGACATCAGGGTCAGCATGGCAACAGTGGCGCGCCGGACGGGTCCTGGCCACTCGTACGGCGCACTGTGCCAGGCTTGCACTAGGATTCGAGGGTGGCAGGCTTTACTGTAGCCACACCCCGTCACATCGCCGTTAGGTGGATGCAGACTCCGAGGGTGCAATCTTGACTGCTTTGTGGGAGCCGGCTTCTTGGAGTCGGCTTTCTCGTGGCCGGCTTCTCGAAACCGGCCCTCCCGCAGCTTTCTTTATGAGGGCTGGAGTCGGATCGCCTTCTGATAGTCGGCCTGGGAGACAGCCGGCAAGAGGAAGGCGGCCCCATGTCTTGGATCCTTGAGGGCCGGATCGGCTCGTAATTTTTCTAGAAAGGCCAGGGGGAGCCGGCTTGGCTACCCGTGGTCATATCCTTCGACAACTCCCTCAGTAGCCCCTGAACCAGGTTTCAATGACGATGAGTCCGGCGCGCAGTGTTATCTTCGGCATTGCAAGGCAGGTTCCTCCTCCGGATACACCACAGAAGAGTTCGAATAAAAGGATAGTGTCCGACCCTGCAAAATAAGTTCCACATACCACCGTAGAGAGAATAATATTTCCACAAATCTAATCTGCTGACACGTTTTGGAAACATGACATCAGGGCATGGCTCGGCGATTATTCAAACCATTTTTCTTTAACTAGCCCCGCACATAACGTGAGGCAGTTTCTTGACACGTCTTGTCAAAGCAGAGATCGTGTCCCCCTTATTACGGGATTCTCATCAATACGGGCATGGGTAACCCAACTGCGCCATCAATTACGACGCTTGGAGGATAAGCGAGTTTTACCAGGCTAGTGTGGGCGCATAGTTTCGACCGCCCTTATAAAGGGATAATGTTTATCCTTTCTCTACCCACGCCTTCTTCCTCCTTGCTCATCCATTCTCGCGCACTCGAGCTCCAACACCGAAGTCTACATCCTTCTCCTCAACCTTCTCCAAACATGTCCGGAGCGGGAGGCAAGTGGATGGCTTCCTCCGTCACGGAGGGACACGTCAAAAAGCTGCGCGGAGCCGGATACTTATCCGCGAATATCACGCATCGGCTGCCCGCTGTGGAGCAGATCGTCCCCACCCCGGAACCTCACGAGAGGGTAGTCTTCCTCCACCACTTCCTCCGCGGACTGGGGTTTCCCCTCCATCCATTCGTCCGTGGTCTTATATTCTACTACGGGCTGGACTTTCACGATCTAGCCCCGAACTTCATCCTCAACATTTCGGCGTTCATCGTCGTGTGTGAGGCTTTCCTCCGCATCCGGCCCCACTTCGGCATGTGGCTGAAGACCTTCAATATCAAGCCGAAGGTGGTGGGAGGCCAACAAGCAGAATGCGGCGGAGCCATGGTGGGCAAGATGCCCAATGTCATATGGCTTGAAGGCTCCTTCATGGAGACCATAAAGGGGTGGCAGTCGGCGTGGTTCTACATCACCGAGCCACGCGACACCAACTGGGTGGCGGCCCCCGAGTTTCGATCCAGAATCCCCATGCGGCTCACCTCCTGGAAAGAGAAGGGCCTATCCTGGGGTTCATCGGTGGAGCTGGACGGACTCCAGAAATGTATCCGGAATATGGCAGGCAAGAAGCTCAAGCTTGTCAACATAGTCCAGGTCATGCTCTTCCGCCGGATCCTCCTGTGTCAACAACGGGATTTCAACTTGTGGGAGTTCGACCGGGCCCAGCACCAGACTCTGAGCGAGCTCTTCGACACGACGCACAAGGACGTCTGGAGGGTGCTGTTCAAGGGCGCCGAGGTCCCTCCCTCTCTCACCGAGGACCGCGGGCTAAGCGCGAAGCGCCCTGCGAATCCGGTAAGTTTTGTACATCTGGTAGGATTTTTACTTCCCATAGCTTAACCACGCGCGGGGTCTGAGCTCACATGCCTTTGACAGGACTGGGTGGGGGCATCGGAGAAGATCGATTATCCGACCCCTCTGCCCAAAGACACTGCGGACGCTCTCCTGACGGAGATGCTAACTCCGGCTCCTTACAGGGTGCCGGAGAAGACCAAGAAGAAGGCCAAGGGAACCCGAAAGAGTTCCCGACGCCAGGTGGTATCAGACTCCTCGTCCGATGACTCTGCGACGCACTTCTCCCACGAAGACGAGGAGGAAGATAAAGATGCTCCCCCTCCAGCTGGGGGAGACAAAAAAAGGAAGGCCGCCCCAACCGGGGAGCGAAGGGTCCAAGAAGGGAAGGACTCTCCTTCCGGACTACTCCACCACCGCCGCCGAAGACGAAGACGAGTGGCTGCTCAGGGCCAAGCCCCTGGCGAAGTCGTAAGTATTTCGATACCAGAGTAACTCATAGCATACCTTTGTCGCACTGCTTCTCCTAATGCTGAGTATGATTATGCAGACCGCCCCAAGCCCGTATCGACGTATCTTCGTCGGGCGGCTCCTTGGACTCGTCGGATATGGATAGCGATCCACTTCCGACCGCCACCTCCCCTTGCCCTACGTACAATGCCGAGGTGTCGTCTCAAGAAGCACAGGGTTGAGGGGAGACAGTCTCGGAGGCGCCTCAAGGCGACCTTCCGGACTCCGGGAGCAGAGGGGGTAAGGCTCCCTAGGGCTCCGATTTCGGCCTTCAGCCGAACACTGCGCCGGATCCTCCAGTGGTTCCGGACTCGGGCATGCAGCCTCCTTCCAAAAGGGGCAAGACGCTCGTGCCGGTGACCTCTGTCCATCCAGAGGCACCAGACAGTCTGCTGGGAGCACTTCGCAGCGCTTTTATCGACGAAGAGCACCACACTATTATCAGTGCGGTGATCCAGAAGGTTTAGTCCTCCAAGAGCGGACTAACTGAAGCCTGTGCCAGCCTTCTAACAGGCTTTGAGGTAAGTATTTGAAATATAGAAAAAATATTACCGCATAGACATTAGCCCCTGATGCTCTGTTTGGTGTTCAAAAAGAAAAGCCGAATAGAGGATCAACTAATATCTGCAGGAGTCTAATATAAATATGTCTATATGCGTATGCAGGCTTCGCTGCTGACCTCTGCCGCACTGACTACGGAGGTCGCCGTACTGAAGCAGGACCTCAAAGGGTCCAAGGAAGAGCTCGGCCTTGCCAAGAGGCAGCTCAAGGAGAACAAAGGTAAGTAATACCTAGACTGTAGATATGTATATATATGAAAGGAGTGCGATTGCAAAATGACAGGATCATCTTTAATTTGCCAGGGGCCACGACCGAAGTGGAAACCCTGAAGCAAGTGCTATCCGAGGCCGAAAACAAAGCAGCCCAGGAGCGCACCGAGCGGGAAAAACAAGAGGCACGGGTGGGCGAGGTGCAGCAAGAGCTCCACGCTCTCGTGACAAAGCACGAGGCGTTGGAGCTTGACTTGAAGACGCGAGAGTCCGAGCTTGCCGCGGCCCTTGAGAGTGCAAAGAGTGCCAAGGCCGAAGCCCAAAAGGCCCTCCAGGAGATTGATGTGATGAAGAAGATAGCGGTGGGTAAGGCATTCTATATGCAAAGCAAGCATGTGAAAGTAAATTACTTGTTACTTACCCGAATCCATAGCTCTCCAGGAACATTCGCAGATTTGCCCTGCAGCGTGTCGGATGGCGCACAGTTTTACCAGGCCGAGGAGGGAAGCCCAACGGAGAAGCTGTTCTGGTCTCAGTATATTGGGACCGAACACCCGATGCCTCTGAGCGACCAGCTGAAGCAACTGGTCGAGCTGCACAAGGCGGCTGAACAGGCCATGAAGGGCTTTATAGTCCGGATGTGGCCTGGCGACGCCCTTCCCAACAGCTACTTCGGCCTGGTGCGGCGACTTGTGGATGCCTGCCCACGGCTGGAAGTCATTAAGTGGTTCGTCTGCATCGAAGGTGCACGCCGGGCTTTCGCCCGTGTGAAGGTGCAATGGGCCAAGATGGATGTCGTGAAGGTGGTGAAGGAAGGGCCGCCGCAGGGCAAGGAGCATCGCCGCCCCGAGATGTACTATGAGGGTGTCCCGAAGGGTTCCCGTCTTGTAGCGGATGAGTGTGCGAAAGATGTAATATTTGAATAAACTTGCTCGTGTAATCCTGTATTATGAAAACTTGTTTCATATGCGCTATGCAACGCTTGTTTGAATTTAAAATATTGCCTTCTGTTCAGCTGTTTATTAAATCTGAGAGATGGCTAGTCGTCGGCTTCTGCCCCCACGCCACGAGTGCTGGGGTGTTCGGGATAAACCTGAGCACTCTTGTTCCCATTTTTGGGTCCTTCGAGGGAGGTGCTCAGCACAACAAACAAGGCAATCGGACTATAATGTGTTATCACTCTCACTTAGCCATAGAATTCTATAATTTTAAATTTCAGCGAAGCCCCTAGTATTCGGAATGTCGATTTCGGGGCACTATACACGCCTTAAGCCGGACAGAGCCGACTCATCTCTCTAAGCGGCATAAGTCTTTAGGGACTTGAGACCTCTCGAACAGCGACCAGTCTCTCGCCTTATCATGACAGTCAGTTTTAACTTTCTCTACTGAGGTGCTTAGCCCAGCAGAATCGGGGCACAATCGCAGTTGTTCTCCCAGTGCTACCTTAGCCGATATAGCGGAACGTAAGGTACCAAAACATGGGAGCCGGGCAAACCCAACTATTGACCCAAGACATGATTCGGAGCTGATGCATATAATTCTATAAGTTCGGGGTGCCACACTGTCGAAAGTGTTCGGACTTCTCACGCTGTATTATGGGGTATACTTAAGCCCCTAGCGTATTGGCCGTACCAGAGTGTACGAGTGCTAGATGTCATGAATGAACATATATATATAAAAAGGAAGAATGCAATAATAGTCTTAATGCTATGCATTGTTTATTCAAAAAGGTGCGTTAGAGCAGAATGATACAAGTAGTGCGATAAGCAAAAAGTAGGACTATTTGACATGTCCCTTCCCAGGGCAAGCTGAGGAATGGTATTAAAGCAAGTATTTCACCCGTTATCGTAATCCACCTGGGAGTTCCGTGCTGTGACGTAGCTTTCTGCCTCCTTGGTTGCTGCATCATGTGTTCGGCAATCATGCTGCCGGACAGGGTTTCCAGAGATTGACGTCCTAAAAGAGAAAAATAACAAAGCGAGAAGCCCCTAGTGTGGTTTAAGCCGCATCTTGGAGCGTGCCGTAGTCGTGCCCCCCTTCCCACCTGTGCCCATGGTATTTTTAATGCGTAATTATGTACACATGGCACGGACTTCGCCGTTAGGCCGGGACCGGGGTGGGGGCCGCATTGCTATGTGAGCTCGGAACGTGCCAGGCGGTCCTGTTGCCGATTACTCCGGGCGCGCTTGAAGGTATCCGGGTCCTTAATCACCGAACTAGTGGATTGCCTTAAGAGGCTTCTTTGCGCTTCTGCTGCGAGGGCCACAGTGTGCTCCTCCATGCGGAGAGAGCGCTCTGTGTTTCCATTGACTGTGATGACCCCCCGAGGTCCTGGCATCTTGAGCTTGAGATATGCATAATGCGGTACTGCATTGAATCTCGCAAATGCGGTTCGCCCGAGCAGTGCATGGTAGCCACTGCGGAACGGGACTATGTCGAAGATTAACTCTTCACTTCGGAAGTTATCCAGAGATCCGAAGACCACTTCCAGTGTGACTGAGCCTGTGCAATGGGCCTGGTATGACGCCTTTAAAGGTCGTTTTTGTGGGTTTGATCCTTGAGGGGTCTATACCCATTTTGCACACTGTGTCCTGATAAAGCAGGTTCAGGCTGCTGCCGCCATCCATAAGGACTCGAGTTAGGTGAAATCCGTCAATGATTGGGTCTAGGACCAGTGCGGCGAATCCACCATGACGGATACTAGTGGGGTGGTCCCTGCGATTTGATTTTTCTTTGTTAGGAACCGTGTCCAGAATTGCCTGGCCAATTCCTCTGGCTGGTAAATTATGTGGCTCAAGTCATCGGCATCTGGTGGTCGCACATAAGTGCTCTGAAAGTTGTCGAGGAATGCGGCTTCCAGATCTTCCCAACAGCCAATGGACTCTGCTGGCAAGCTGTTGAGCCAATGCCGAGCTGGTCCTTTGAGTTTGAGTGGGAGGTATTTGATGGCATGTAGGTCATCACCGTGGGCCATGTGGATGTGCAGGAAGAAATCCTCAATCCATACCGCAGGATCTGTTGTGCCGTCGTATGATTCTATATTTACGTGTTTAAAACCCTCTGGGATTTGATGATCCATTACTTCGTCTGTGAAGCATAAGGGGTGTGTGGCGCCTCTGTACTGGGCTATATCGCGACGTAGCTCAAATAGGTCTTGCCCGCTGTGTTCGGCTCGGCCGGACTTACTTTTACTGTATCCGGCGTGACTCTTATCGTCTCGCATAGTGGAACGCCCTTGTGATCCGTAGATCGATCTTGCGTGTTTTTCTTTGTCCTCCAATACGTCTCGCAGGTCTGGCGTATTTCCCCATGCCTTTTTATTTGAATGGCGTCGGGGTGCGGGCTGAGCTTTTGGCTGGAATGCCTCCCTGTCACGGCCACGAGGTGGCCGGTCAGCCGCGTCATACGCCGGAGGTGTAGGTTTCGGTGCTTCCTTCTCCAGTCGGGGTAGCAACCTGCACTTTGGGTAACTCTTGGAGGGGCATTCGAGTTTATATTCCTCGGCCGCTAGGACTTCAGTCCATCATCAGCTAGCAAATCTTGATCAGCTTGAAGCTGCCGCTCCTTTTTCTTAAGGCTATTTGCCGTGTCTATAAGCCGGCGCTTGAAGCTCTCTTGTTCGACGGGATCCTCTGGCACGACGAATTCGTCATCGTCGAGGCTTGCCTCGTCTTCGGAGGGAGGCATGTAATTATCATCCTCCGCCTCTCCATCTGCCGCTCTCTCAGGAGGGCTGGCTTCTCCATCCTCCTGCTCTAAATCTTGTTGGAGAGGATTGTTGTTGCCTTCGGCACTGTCCGGAGTGCTATTATCTCCAGTGCCGGTATCACCGCTTTTGCCTTGGCGGGACTTAGAGCGGCGCCGCTGATGCCGGCGCTTGGGTTGCTTCTTGGAGGGGTCATCCTCCGCTGTCCCGTCGCCATTGCCTTGTTTGGGTGTGTCCACCATGTATATGTCATATGATGAGGTGGCTGTCCAGTGCCCTGTGGGCAGTGGTTCCTCTTCGCCTCCCGCATCGTCGTCCATACCGTCGATGTCTTCGGAGTCGAAGTCGAGCATGTTGATTAAGTCATTGACAGTGGCTACTAAGTGGGTGGTGGGTGGGTGGCGAATTTCTTCGTCATCCGCATCCCAATCCTGCCGGACATAGTTCGGCCAGGACCTTCCTGACAAGGAGAGAGACCTTAATGAGTTCAGTATGTCGCCGAAGGGCGAGTGCTGAAAAATATCCGCGGAGCTAAACTCCATGATCAGCGCCCAATCGGATTCGAAAGGAATGGGCGCAGGCGGTTCGGAGTCCGTGGCCGGAGAAGGATCCGACAATTTGGCAACACGGCTCTCGTGAAGGGTAAGGTCGATATTTGGCTTGATCGCCGCAGAGGATACGGCCTCCAGGGCGGGGTCTATCCACCCGTCCATGGATGGCGCAACTGGCTCCGAATTGAGGGTCGGAGCGGCTGCCGGTGCGATTTCTTGAACACTGTCCGATGGTAGAGCTAAATCGTACTCATCGTGACCGCGTGGCGCACAAGGCAGGGGCTCAAATCCATCGAAGATCAAGTCTCCGTGGATATCGGCCGTGTAGTTTAAGCTTCCAAACCTGACCTGGTGGCCAGGGGCGTAACTTTCGATCTTCTCTAGATGGCCAAGCGAGTTGGCCCACAGTGCGAAACCGCCGAACACAAAGATTTGTCCGGGGAGAAAAGTCTCACCCTGGACTGCATTGCTATCGATGATAGTAGGAGCCATCAAGCCTAACGGCGACGACACAGAGGAACTCTCAATGAAAGCACCAATGTCGGTGTCAAAACCGGCGGATCTCGGGTAGGGGGTCCCGAACTGTGCGTCTAAGGCGGATGGTAACAGGAGGCGGGGGACACGATATTTTACCCAGGTTCGGGCCCTCTTGATGGAGGTAAAACCCTACATCCTGCTTGTATTTATTCTTGATGATATGAGTATTACAAGAGTTGATCTACCACGAGATCGGAGAGGCTAAACCCTAGAAGCTAGCCTATGGTATGATTGTATGTTGTCCTACGTACTAAAACCCTCTGGTTTATATAGACACCTGAAGGGGTTAGGGTTACACAAGGTCGGTTACAAAGGAGGAGATATCCATATCCGTACTGCCTAGCTTGCCTTCCACGCCAAGTAGAGTCCCATCCGGACACGAGACGAAGTCTTCAATCTTGTATCTTCATAATCGGCGGATCTCGGGTAGGGGGTCCCGAACTGTGCGTCTAGGATCAGAAGCCGGAGGCCAACTATAAACTAGAGGGTTTAGTCTGTAGGACAACATATAATGAGACCATAGGCTAGCTTCTAGAGTTTAGCCTCTCTGATCTCGTGGTAGATCAACTCTTGTAATACCATATCATCAAGAATAAATCAAGCAGGACGTAGGGTTTTACCTCCATCAAGAGGGCCCGAACCTGGGTAAAACATCATGTCCCCTGCCTCCTGTTACCATCCGCCTCAGACGCACAGTTCGGGACCCCCTACCCGAGATCCGCCAGTTTTGACACCAACAATGTTCCTTTTTGATTTCCACCTCCGCTGATTTCAGCATTGAATATACCTCAGGAATGGTCTTTTCCATCCCCTGCATATTGAAGTTCATCACAAAGCTCTTGTAGCTAGGTGGGAGCAACTGAAGGATTCTGTCAATGACCGCATCATCTGGGAGATTAACTCCTAGCTGAGACAAGCGGTTGTGCAACCCAGACATTTTGAGTATGTGTTCGCTGACGGAACTATTCTCCTCCATCTTACAATTGTAGAACTTGTCGGAGACTTCATATCTGTCGACCCGTGCATGAGCTTGGAAAACCATTTTCAGCTCTTGGGACATCTCATATATTCCGTGCTGCTCAAAACGCTTTTGGAGCCCTGGTTCTAAGCTGTAAAGCATGCTGCACTGAACCAGGGAGTAATCATCACTGCGCATCTGCCAGGTGTTCATAACGTCTTGTTCTGCTGGGAAAACAGGTGCTTCACCTAGTGGTGCATCAAGGACATATGCTTTCCTGGCAGCTATGAGGATAATCCTCGGGTTACGGACCCCGTCCGTGTAGTTGCTGCCATCGTCTTTCAGCTTGGTTTTCTCTAGGAACGCGTTGAAGTTGAGGGCAACATTAGCGTGGGCCATTTGATCTACAAGACATATTGCAAAGATTTTTAGACTATGTTCATGATAATTAAGTTCATATAATCAAATTATTTAATGGACTCCCACTCAGATAGACATCCCTCTAGTCATCTAAGTGTTTTGCGTGTGTAAATCTGGCTTACACCCGTTGTACGCGAACGTTAGAACCTATCACACTCCATCATCACGTGGTGCTTCGGAACAACGGACCATAGCAACGGTGCACAGTTAGGGGGAACACTTTCTTGAAATTATTGCGAGGGATCATCTTATTTATGCTACCGTCGTTCTAAGCAAATAAGATGTAAAACATGATAAACATCACATGCAATCAAACAGTGACATGATATGGCCAATATCATTTTGCTCCTTCTGATCTCCATCTTCGGGGCGCCATGATCATCATTCTCACCGGCATGACACCATGACCTCCATCATCATGATCTGCATCATCGTGTCTTCATGAAGTTGTCTCGCCAACTACTACTTCTACTACTATGGCTAACGGTTAGCAATAAAGTAAAGTAATTACATGACGTTTATGTTGACACGCAGGTCTTAAATAAATTAAGACAACTCCTATGGCTCCTGCCGGTTTTCATACTCATCGACATGCAAGTCGTGATTCCTATTACAAGAACATGATCAATCTCATACATCACATATATCATTCAACACATCCTTTTGGCCATATCACATCACACGGCATATTCTGCAAAAACAAGTTAGACGTCCTCTAATTGTTGTTGCAAGTTTTTACGTGGCTGCTATAGGTTTCTAGCGAGAACGTTTCTTACCTACGCCAAAACCACAACGTGATATGCCAATTTCTATTTAGCCTTCATAAGGACCCTTTTCATCGAATCCGGACCGACTAAAGTGGGAGAGACAGACACCCGCTAGCCACCTTATGCAACTAGTGCATGTCAGTCGGTGGAACCAGTCTCACGTAAGCATACGTGTAAGGTCGGTCCGGGCCGCTTCATCCCACGATGCCGCCGAATCAAGATAAGACTAGTAACGGCAAGTAAATTGACAAAATCGATGCCCACAACTTGTGTTCTACTCGTGCATAGAAACTACGCATAGACCTAGCTCATGATGCCACTGTTGGGGATCGTAGCAGAAATTTAAAATTTTCTACGCATCACCAAGATCAATCTATGGAGTCATCTAGCAACGAGAGGGAGAGGAGTGCATCTACATACCCTTGTAAATCGCGAGCGGAAGTGTTCAAGAGAACGGGGTTGATGGAGTCGTACTCGTTGTGATCCAAATCACCGATGATCCTAGCGCCGAACGGACGGCACCTCCGCGTTCAACACATGTACGAAGCGGAGACGTCTCCCGCGCCTTGATCCGGCAAGGAGGAGGGAGAGGTTGAGGAAGAGAGCCCCAACAGCAGCACGATGGCGTGGTGGTGGTGGAACGGCAGTACTCCGGCAGGGCTTCGCCAAGCTTTGTGACACCCGAAAATTTTTGGCCTTATTTTTTTTAATTAAAATTTTGGCAGGAAATTTAAACTTTTATTTTCTGGTTTTTCTTTTGGTTTCAGGTCCTTTCTTTACCCTATTATTATGGATTTTTTACTTCAAATGAAAAACTTTCCAAATATGTTATTGGACTTGTTTGCCCTTTCAAGAAAAACATTTCTATGATCAGTGGAATTTAATTGCATAATTAATTCTCTCTGAGCTTTATTCATTAAAATGATTTTTCATTTGTTTTGGAGCCTTTTTGAACTACAACCACTTGATAAGTTTATTTAAAATTTTGACCAAAATTTGGAGATGTCATGTGATGCTTTTAAATCACTTTTATGCAAAAATATATTTCATTCATTTAATATTTTGAGCTCTACACCAATTTTTTTAAATCTGGTCCAGTGGGCAATTTTGCACTACAAGCCATTTAAATATTTCTTTCTAGCCTCCACCAAAATTATGGGATGTTAATAGGAGTATATTATTCAACTTTATGCAAAACCCTTTTGTGTTCTTTGAAAAATTTGAGTGAATCAACCTCTTCTTCATTCTGGTCCAGCATGGTGATTTGTACAGCAACCATATTTTAACTTGCCCTTTTTAGCTATGATTCTTTTTCCTACTTATATCCCATCTTGCAAAACCCTTAAGTCCAGAAGAGTGGACCCATTGGAAGATTTTTGGTTTATGAAACAATGCCTTTTTCTTTCTGTCCAAAACTGTGGATTTGCAAAACTTACACTAACAAGTTTGAGCTTTTGGCAAACTAACCTCACCACCATCCCATTCATCTAGAGAGACTATGATCTGGAAATTTGGGCCACCCCAAGAGTTGCCTAGATGCACTTAGCATTCTGTCGAACACCTTGAGTGTATGAGCAGATTTGGCATGATTATTGGTTTGCTTTGTGATCTTGATCATCTGACCTAACAACCATGTCCATTGAGCTCCTAACTAACCCTAACCCAGGCCTGCTAGTCCCCAGGCCCAATCTAATCCTCTAGCAAGCTCTGGCATTGTGACGAGCACGTAGCGTGCGTGCGCTGGGCGTGCCCAGAGCGCACGTTTTGCACGCGCGCGCACCGAGCCGCCGCATCTCGCTGCCGCCCGACCCGTGCCCGTGCTGCCCCTTGGCCGCCCACAGCCAGTGCCCCAACTCCTCCCACACCGTAGAGCCGCCTGGCCCCTCCTCCTGGCGCCCCACAGCGCCACCGACGCTAGCCACCGACGGCTGCAGCAGGGCTCTGCTGTGGACGGCGCCGCCCAAGCCGCAGCAGCGCGCCAGCTGCCCCCTTTGAACAGCCCGACCTCATCCGCAAGGCCGTTCGCTAGCGCACGTCGTCGCCACGTCGCCTGCCGCATTCGAACGGCGTCGCCGACGAGCTTATTGAAGGAAATATGCCCTAGAGGCAATAATAATGTTATTATTTTATTTCCTTATATCATGATAAATGTTTATTATTCATGCTAGAATTGTATTATCTGGAAACATAATACTTGTGTGAATACATAGATAAACCAAACGTCACTAGTATGCATCTACTTGACTAGCTCGTTAATCGAAGATGGTTATGTTTCCTAACCATAGACATGTGTTGTCATTTGATTAATGGGATCACATCATTAGGAGAATGATGTGATTGACATGACGCATTCCATTAGCTTAGCACCCGATCGTTTAGTATGTTGCTATTGCTTTCTTCATGACTTATACATGTTCCTATGACTATGAGATTATGCAACTCCCGTTTACCGGAGGAACACTTTGTGTGCTACCAAATGTCACAATTATAAAGGAGCTCTACAGGTGTCTCCAAAGGTGAATGTTGGGTTGGCGTATTTCGAGATTAGGATTTGTCACTCCGATTGTCGGAGAGGTATCTCTAGGCCCTCTCAATAATGCACATCACATAAGCCTTGCAAGCATTACAACTAATGAGTTAGTTGCGAGATGATGTATTACGAAACGAGTAAAGAGACTTGCCGGTAACGAGATTGAACTAGGTATTAGGATACCGAAGATCAAATCTCGGGCAAGTAACATACCGATGACAAAGGGAACAACGTATGTTGTTATGCGATCTGACCGATAAAGATCTTCGTAGAATATGTAGGAGCCAATATGAGCATCCAGGTTCCGCTATTGGTTATTGACCGGAGACGTGTCTCGGTCATGTCTACATTGTTCTCGAACCCGTAGGGTCCACACGCTTAAGGTTTTGATGACAGTTTTATTATGAGTTTATGAGTTTTGCTGTACCAGAGTTAGTTCGGAGTCCCGGATGTGATCACAGACATAACGAGGAGTCTCAAAATGGTCGAGACATAAAGATTGATATATTGGACGGCTATATTCGGACACCAGAAGTGTTCCGGGTGATTTCGGAGAAAATCGGAGAGCCGGAGGGTTACCGGAACCCCCCCGGGAGAAGTAATGGGCCATATGGGCCTTAGTGGAGAGAGAGAGGGGCAGCCAAAGGTGGGCCGCGTGCCTCCTCCCCCCTGGTCCGAATTAGACTAGGAGAGGGGGGCGGCGCCCCCCTTTCCTTCTCCCTCCCTACTTCTTTCCCCCTCCTAGTAGGAGTCCTACTCCTACTAGGAGCAGGACTCCTCCTTGGCGCGCCATAGGGGCCGGCCGGCCTCCTCCCCTTGCTCCTTTATATACGGGGGCAGGGGGCACCCCTAGACACACAAGTTGATCCACGTGATCATATTCTTAGCCGTGTGCGGTGCCCCCTTCCACCACAATCCTCGATAATATTGTAGAGGTGCTTAGGCGAAGCCCTGCGACGGTATTACATCAAGATCGTCACCACGCCGTCGTGCTGACGGAACTCTTCCCCGACACTTTGCTGGATCGGAGTCCGAGGATCTTCATCGAGCTGAACGTGTGCTAAAACTCGGAGGTGCCGTAGTTTCGGTGCTTTATCGGTCGGGCCGTGAAGACGTACGACTACATCAAACGCGTTGTGCTAACGCTTTCGCTATCGGTCTACAAGGGTACATAGATCATACTCTCCCTCTTGTTGCTATGCATCACCATGATCTTGCGTGTGCGTAGGAAAATTTTGAAATTACTACGTTCCCCTACAGTGGCATCCGAGCCTAGGTTTTATGTGTTGATGTTATTGTTGGGTTTCGTAGTAATTTCAAAAAATTTCCTACGCACACGCAAGATCATGTGATGTATAGCAACGAGAGGGGAGAGTGTTGTCTACGTACCCAACGCAGACCGACTGCGGAAGCGCTGACACGACGTAGAGGAAGTAGTCGTACGTCTTCACGATCCAACCGATCAAGCACCGAAACTACGGCACCTCCGAGTTCGAGCACACGTTCAACTCGATGACGATCCCCGGACTCCGATCCAGCAAAGTGTCGGGGAAGAGTTTTGTCAGCACGACGGCGTGGTGACGATCTTGATGTACTACAGCAGCAGGGCTTCGCCTAAACTCCGCTACAGTATTATCGAGGAATATGGTGGAAGGGGGCACCGCACACGGCTAAGGAATAGATCACGTGGATCAACTTGTGTCTTTGGGGTGCCCCTTGCCTCAGTATATAAAGGATGGAGGAGGAGGAGGCCGGCCAAGGTTGGTGCGGCCAGGATGTGGAGTCCTACTAGGACTCCAAGGCCTAGTAGGAGTCCACCAAGAGGGGAGGAAGGGAGAAGGAAGTGGAGGAGAAGGACAGGTGGTCGGCCCCCTTTTCCCTAGTCCAATTTGGACTAGAGGGGAGGGGGGGCGCAGCAGCCCCTTGGCCCTTTCTCCTCTTCCCACTAAAGCCCATCAAGGCCCATTGCTTCTCCCGTAACTACCCGGTACTCCGAAAAATACCCGAATCACTCGGAACCTTTCCGATGTCCGAATATAGTCGTCCAATATATCAATCTTTACGTCTCGACCATTTCGAGACTCCTCGTCATGTGCCCGATCTCATCCGGGACTCCAAACTCCTTCGGTACATCAAAACTCATAAACTCATAATATAACTGTCATCGAAACCTTAAGCGTGCGGACCCTACGGGTTCGAGAATAATGTAGACATGACCGAGACACGTCTCCGGTCAATAACCAATAGCGGGACCTGGATGCCCATATTGGCTCCTACATATTCTACGAAGATCTTTATCGGTCAGACCGCATAACAACATACGTTGTTCCCTTTGTCATCGGTATGTTACTTACCCGAGATTCGATCGTCGGTATCCAATACCTAGTTCAATCTCGTTACCGGCAAGTCTCTTTACTCGTTCTGTAATACATCATCCCGCAACTAACTCATTAGTTGCAATGCTTGCAAGGCTTAAGTGATGTGCATTACCGAGAGGGCCCAGAGATACCTCTCCGACAATCGGAGTGACAAAACCTAATCTCGAAATACGCCAACCCAACATGTACCTTTGGAGACACCTGTAGTACTCCTTTATAATCACCCAGTTACGTTGTGACGTTTGGTAGTACCCAAAGTGTTCCTCCGGTAAACGGGAGTTGCATAATCTCATAGTTATAGGAACATGTATAAGTCATGAAGAAAGCAATAGCAACATACTAAACGATCGGGTGCTAAGCTAATGGAATGGGTCATGTCAATCACATCATTCTCCTAATGATGTGATCACGTTAATCAAATAACAACTCTTTTGTTTATGGTCAGGAAACATAACCATCTTCGATTAACGAGCTAGTCAAGTAGAGGCATACTAGTGACACTTTCTTTGTCTATGTATTCACACAAGTATTATGTTTCCGGTTAATACAATTCTAGCATGAATAATAAACATTTATCATGATTATAAGGAAATAAATAATAACTTTATTATTGCCTCTAGGGCATATTTCCTTTAGTCTCCCACTTGCACTAGAGTCAATAATCTAGATTACACTGTAATGAATCTAACACCCATGGAGCCTTGGTGCTGATCATGTTTTGCTCGTGGAAGAGGCTTAGTCAATGGGTCTGCAACATTCAGATCCGTATGTATCTTGCAAATCTCTATGTCTGCCACCTGGACTAGATCCCGGATGGAGTTGAAGCGTCTCTTGATGTGTTTGGTCCTTTTGTGAAATCTGGATTCCTTTGCCAAGGCAATTGCACCAGTATTGTCACAAAAGATTTTCATTGGACCCGATGCATTAGGTATAACACCTAGATCGGATATGAACTCCTTCATCCAGACTCCTTCGTTCGCTGCTTCCGAAGCAGCTATGTACTCCGCTTCACATGTAGATCCCGCTACGACGCTTTGTTTAGATCTGCACCAACTGAAAGCTCCACCGTTTAATGTAAACACGTATCCGGTTTGCGATTTAGAATCGTCCGGATCAGTGTCAAAGCTTGCATCAACCTAACCTTTTACGGTGAGCTCTTTGTCACCTCCATATACGAGAAACATATCCTTAGTCCTTTTCAGGTATTTCAGGATGTTCTTGACCGCTGTCCAGTGATCCACTCCTGGATTACTTTGGTACCTCCCTGCTAAACTTATAGCAAGGCACACATCAGGTCTGGTACACAGCATTGCATACATGATAGATCCTATGGCTGATGCATAGGGAACATCTTTCATATTCTCTCTACCTTCTGCAGTGGTCGGGCATTGAGTCTTACTCAACTTCACACCTTGTAACACAGGCAAGAACCCTTTCTTTGCTTGATCCATTTTGAACTTCTTCAAAATTTTGTCAAGGTATCTGCTTTGTGAAAGTCCAATTAAGCGTCTTGATCTATCTCTATAGATCTTAATGCCTAATATGTAAGCAGCTTCACCGAGGTCTTTCATTGAAAAACTTTTATTCAAGTATCCCTTTATGCTATCCAGAAATTCTATATCATTTCCAATCAGCAATATGTCATCCACATATAATATCAGAAATGCTACAGAGCTCCCACTCACTTTCTTGTAAATACAGGCTTCTCCGAAAGTCTGTATAAAACCAAATGCTTTGATCACACTATCAAAACGTTTATTCCAACTCCGAGAGGCTTGCACCAGTCCATAAATGGATCGCTGGAGCTTGCACACTTTGTTAGCTCCCTTTGGATCGACAAAACCTTCCAGTTGCATCATATACAACTCTTCTTTCAGAAATCCATTCAGGAATGCAGTTTTGACATCCATCTGCCAAATTTCATAATCATAAAATGCGGCAAGTGCTAACATGATTCGGACGGACTTAAGCATCGCTACGGGTGAGAAGGTCTCATCGTAGTCAATCCCTTGAACTTGCCGAAAACCTTTTGCGACAAGTCGAGCTTTGTAGACAGTAACATTACCATCAGCGTCAGTCTTCTTCTTAAAGATCCATTTATTTTCAATTGCTTGCCGATCATCGGGCAAGTCAACCAAAGTCCATACTTTGTTCTCATACATGGATCCGATTTCATGGCTTCAAGCCACTTTGCGGAATCTGGGCTCACCATCGCTTCTTCATAGTTCGTAGGTTCATCATGATCTAGTAGCATGACTTGCAGAACAGGATTACCGTACCACTCTGGTGCGGATCTCACTCTGGTTTACCTACGAGATTTGGTAGTAACTTGATCTGAAGTTACATGATCATCATCATTAGCTTCCTCACTAATTGGTGTAGAGATCACTAGAACAAATTTCTGTGATGAACTACTTTCCAATAAGGGAGCAGGTACAGTTACCTCATCAAGTTCTACTTTCCTCCCACTCACTTCTTTCGAGAGAAACTCCTTCTCTAGAAAAACTCCGAATTTAGCAACAAAAGTCTTGCCTTCGGATTTGTGATAGAAGGTGTACCCAACAGTCTCCTTTGGGTATCCTATGAAGACATACTTCTCCGATTTGGGTTCGAGCTTATCATGTTGAAACTTTTTCACATAAGCATCGCAGTCCCAAACTTTAAGAAACGACAACTTTGGTTTCTTGCCAAACCATAGTTCACACGGTGTCGTCTCAACGGATTTAGATGGTGCCCTATTTAATGTGAATGCAGTTGTCTCTAATGCATAACCCCAAAATGATAGTGGTAGATCGGTAAGAGACATCATAGATTGCACTATATCCAATAAAGTACGGTTATGATGTTCGGACACACCATTATGCTGTGGTGTTCCATATGGCATGAGTTTGTGAAACTATTCCACATTGTTTTAATTGAAGACCAAACTCGTAACTCAAATATTTGTCTCCGCGATCAGATCGTAGAAACTTTATTTTCTTGTCACGATGATTTTCCACTTCACTCTGAAATCCTTTGAACTTTTCAAATGTATCAGACTTATGTTTCATCAAGTAGATATACCCATATCTGCTCAAATCATTTGTGAAGTTCAGAAAATAACGATACTTGCCGTGAGCCTTAACACTCATAGGACCGCATACATCAGTATGTATTATTTCCAATAAGTCAGTTGCTCGCTTCGGAGAACGGAGTCTTAGTCATCTTGCCCATGAGGCATGGTTCGCAAGCATCAAGTGATTCATAATCAAGTGATTCCAAAATCCCATCAGCATGGAGTTTCTTCATGCGCTTTACACCAATATGACCTAAACGGCAGTGCTACAAATAAGTTGCACTATCATTATTAACTTTGCATCTTTTGGTTTCAATATTATGATTATGTGTATCACTAGGATCGAGATCCAACGAACTATTTTCATTGGGTGTGCAACCATATAAGGTTTTATTCATTTAAACAGAACAACAATTTATTCTCTTACTTAAATGAATAACCGTATTACAATAAACATGATCAAATCATATTCATGCTTTACGCAAACACCAAATAACACTTATTCAGGTTCAATACTAATCCCGAAAGTATAGGGAGTGTGTGATGATGATCATATCAATCTTGGAACCACTTCCAACACACATCATCACTTCACCCTTAACTAGTCTCTGTTTATTCTGCAACTCCCGTTTCGAGTTACCAATCTTAGCAACTGAACTAGTATCAAATACTGAGGGGTTGCTATAAACACTAGTAAAGTACACATCAATAACATGTATATCAAATATACTTATGTTCACTTTGCCATCCTTCTTATCTGCCAATCACTTGGGGTAGTTCCGCTTCCAGTGACCAGTCCCTTTGCAGTAGAAACACTTAGTCTGAGGCTTAGGACCAGACTTGGGCTTCTTCACTTGAGCAGCAACTTGCTTGCTGTTCTTCTTGAAGTTCCCCTTCTTCCCTTTGCCCTTTTATTGAAACTAGTGGTCTTGTCTACCATCAACACTTGATGCTCTTTCTTGATTTCTACCTTCATCGATTTCATCATCATGAAAAGCTCGGGATTCATTTTCATCATCCCTTGCATACTATAGTTCATCACGAAGTTCTACTAACTTGGTGATGGTGACTAGAGAATTCTGTCAATCACTATCTTATCTGGAAGATTAACTCGCACTCGATTCAAGTGATTGAAGTACCTAGACAATCTGAGCACATGCTCACTAGTTGAGCAATTCTCCTCCATCTTTTAGCTATAGAACTTGTTGGAGACTTCATATCTCTCAACTCGGGTATTTGCTTGAAATATTAACTTCAACTCCTGGAACATCTCATATGTTCCATGACGTTCAAAACGTCTTTGAAGTCCCGATTCTAAGCCATTAAGCATGGTGCACTAAACTATCAAGTAGTCATCATATTGAGCTAGCCAAACGTTCATAACGTCTGCATCTGCTCCTGCAATAGGTCCATCACCTAGCGGTGCATCAAGGACATAATTCTTCTGTGCAGCAATGAGGATAAACCTCGGATCACGGATCCAATCCGCATCTTTGCTACTAACATCTTTCAACATAATTTTCTCTAGGAACATATCAAAATAAACACAGGGAAGCAACAACGCGAGCTATTGATCTACAACATGATTTGCAAAATACTACCAGGACTAAGTTCATGATAAATTTAAGTTCAATTAATCATATTACTTAAGAACTCCCACTTAGATAGACATCCCTCTAATCCTCTAAGTGATCATGTGATCCAAATCAACTAAACCATGTCCGATCATCACGTGAGATGGAGTAGTTTCATTGGTGAACATCACTATATTGATCATATCTAAATATGATTCATGCTCGACCTTTCGGTCTCCGTGTTCCGAGGCCATATCTATATATGCTTGGCTCGTCAAGTATAACCTGAGTATTCCGCGTGTGCAACTGTTTTGCACCCGTTGTATTTGAACGTAGAGCCTATCACACCCGATCATTACGTGGTGTCTCAGCACGAAGAACTTTCGCAACGGTGCATACTCAGGGAGAACACTTCTTGATAATTAGTGAGAGATCATCTTAAAATGCTACCGTCAAACTAAGCAAAATAAGATGTATAAAAGATAAACATCATATGCAATCAAAATATGTGACATGATATGGCCATCATCATCTTGCGCCTTTGATCTCCATCTCCAAAGTACTGTCATGATCTCTATCGTCACCGGGATGACACCATGATCTCCATCATCTTGATCTATATCAATGTGTCGTCACACGGTCTTCTCGCCAACTATTGCTCTTGCAACTATTGCTATCGCATAGCGATAAAGTAAAGCAATTATTTGGCGCTTGCATCTTATGCAATAAAGAGACAACCATAAGGCTTTTGCCAGTTGCCGATGACTTCAACAAAACATGATCATCTCATACAACAACTTATATCTCATCACGTTTTGACCATATCACATCACAACATGCCCTGCAAAAACAAGTTAGACGTCCTCTACTTTGTTGTTGCAAGTTTTACATGGCTGCTACGGGCTTAAGCAAGAACCAATCTTACCTACGCATCAAAACCACAACGATAGTTTGTCAAGTTGGTGCTGTTTTAACCTTCGCAAGGACCGGGCGTAGCCACACTCGGTTCAACTAAAGTTGGAGAAACTGTCACCCGCTAGCCACCTTTGTGCAAAGCACGTCGGGAGAACCGGTCTCGCGTAAGCGTACGCGTAATGTCGGTCCGGGCCGCTTCATCCAACAATACCGCCGAACCAAAGTATGACATGCTGGTAAGCAGTATGACTTATATCGCCCACAACTCACTTGTGTTCTACTCGTGCATATAACATCAACATATAAAACCTAGGCTCGGATGCCACTGTTGGGTTTCATAGTAATTTCAAAATTTTCCTACGCACACGCAGGATCATGTGATGTATAGCAACGAGAGGGGAGAGTGTTGTCTACGTATCCAACACAGACCGACTGCGGAAGCGCTGACACGACGTAGAGGAAGTAGTCGTACGTCTTCACGATCCAACCGATCAAGCACCGAAACTACGGCACCTCCGAGTTCGAGCACACGTTCAGCTCGATGACGATCCCCGGACTCCGATCCAGCAAAGTGTTGGGGAAGAGTTTCGTCAGCACGACGGCGTGGTGACGATCTTGATGTACTACAGCAGCAGGGCTTCGCCTAAACTCCGTTACAGTATTATCGAGGAATATGGTGGCAGGGGGCACCGCACACGGCTAAGGAATAGATCACGTGGATCAACTTGTGTCTTTGGGGTGCCCCTTGCCTCAGTATATAAAGGATGGAGGAGGAGGAGGCCGGCCAAGGTTGGTGCGGCCAGGATGTGGAGTCCTACTAGGACTCCAAGTCCTAGTAGGAGTCCACCAAGAGGGGAGGAAGGGAGAAGGAAGTGGAGGAGAAGGAGAGGTGGTCGGCCCCCTTTTCCCTAGTCCAATTCGGACTAGAGGGGAGGGGGGGCGCAGCAGCCCCTTGGCCCTTTCTCCTCTTCCCACTAAAGCCCATCAAGGCCCATTGCTTCTCCCGTAACTACCCGGTACTCCGAAAAATACCCGAATCACTCGGAACCTTTCCGATGTCCGAATATAGTCGTCCAATATATCAATCTTTACGTCTCGACCATTTCGAGACTCCTCGTCATGTCCCCGATCTCATCCGGGACTCCAAACTCCTTCGGTACATCAAAACTCATAAACTCATAATATAACTGTCATCGAAACCTTAAGCGCGCGGACCCTACGGGTTCGAGAATAATGTAGACATGACCGAGACACGTCTCCGGTCAATAACCAATAGCGGGACCTGGATGCCCATATTGGCTCCTACATATTCTACGAAGATCTTTATCGGTCAGACCGCATAACAACATACGTTGTTCCCTTTGTCATCGGTATGTTACTTACCCGAGATTCAATCATCAGTATCCAATACCTAGTTCAATCTCGTTACTGGCAAGTCTCCTTACTCGTTCTGTAATACATCATCCCGCAACTAACTCATTAGTTGCAATGCTTGCAAGGCTTAAGTGATGTGCATTACCGAGAGGGCCCAGAGATACCTCTCCGACAATCGGAGTGACAAAACCTAATCTCGAAATACGCCAACCCAACATGTACCTTTGGAGACACCTGTAGTACTCCTTTATAATCACCCAGTTACGTTGTGACGTTTGGTAGTACCCAAAGTGTTCCTCCGATAAACGGGAGTTGCATAATCTCATAGTTATAGGAACATGTATAAGTCATGAAGAAAGCATTAGCAACATACTATACGATCGGGTGCTAAGCTAATGGAATGGGTCATGTCAATCACATCATTCTCCTAATGATGTGATCCCGTTAATCAAATAACAACTCTTTTGTTTATGGTCAGGAAACATAACCATCTTCGATTAACGAGCTAGTCAAGTAGAGGCATACTAGTGACACTTTCTTTGTCTATGTATTCACACAAGTATTATGTTTCCGGTTAATACAATTCTAGCATGAATAATAAACATTTATCATGATTATAAGGAAATAAATAATAACTTTATTATTGCCTCTAGGGCATATTTCCTTCAGTTATATGCACGAGTAGAACACAAGTGAGTTGTGGGCGATATAAGTCATACTTTGGTTCGGCGGTATTGTTGGATGAAGCGGCCCGGACCGACATTACATGTACGCTTACGCGAGACCGGTTCTCCCGACGTGCTTTGCACAAAGGTGGCTAGCGGGTGACAGTTTCTCCAACTTTAGTTGAACTGAGTGTGGCTACGCCCGGTCCTTGCGAAGGTTAAAACAGCACCAACTTGACAAACTATCGTTGTGGTTTTGATGCGTAGGTAAGATTGGTTCTTGCTTAAGCCCGTAGCAGCCACGTAAAACTTGCAACAACAAAGTAGAGGACGTCTAACTTGTTTTTGCAGGGCATGTTGTGATGTGATATGGTCAAGACATGATGCTATATTTTATTGTATGAGATGATCATGTTTTGTAACCAATTTATGAGCAACTGGCAGGAGCCATATGGTTGTCACTTTATTGTATGCAATGCAATTGCGCTGTAATGCTTTACTTTATCACTAAGCGGTAGCGATAGTCGTGGAAGCATAAGATCGGCGAGACGACAACGGTGCTACGATGGTGATCAAGGTGTCGCGCCGGTGACGATGGTGATCACGACGGTGCTTCAAAGATGGAGATCACAAGCACAAGATGATGATGGCCATATCATATCACTTATATTGATTGCATGTGATGTTTATCTTTTATGCATCTTATCTTGCTTTGATTGACGGTAGCATTTTAAGATGATCTCTCACTAATTATCAAGAAGTGTTCTCCCTGAGTATGCACCATTGCGAAAGTTCTTCGTGCTGAGACACCACGTGATGATCGGGTGTGATAGGCTCTACGTTCAAATACAACGGGTGCAAAACAGTTGCACACGCAGAATACTCAGGTTATACTTGACGAACCAAGCATATACAGATATGGCCTCGGAACACAGAGACCGAAAGGTCAAGCGTGAATCATATAGTAGATATGATCAACATAGCGATGTTCACCAATGAAACTACTCCATCTCACGTGATGATCGGACATGGTTTAGTTGATTTGGATCACGTAATCACTTAGAGGAATAGAGGGATGTCTATCTAAGTGGGAGTTCTTTAGTAATATGATTAATTGAACCTAAATTTATCATGAACTTAGTACCTGATAGTATCTTGCTTGTTTATGTTTGATTGTAGATAGATAGCCCGTGCTGTTGTTCCGTTGAATTTTAATGCGTTCCTTGAGAAAGCAAAGTTGAAAGATGATGGTAGCAATTACACGGACTAGGTCCGTAACTTGAGGATTATCCTCATTGCTGCATAGAAGAATTATGTCCTGGAAGCACCGCTGGGTGCCAGGCCTGCTGCTGGAGCAACACCAGATGTTATGAACGTCTGGCAGAGCAAAGCTAATGACTACTCGATAGTTCAGTGTGCCATGCTTTACGGCTTAGAATCGGGACTTCAACGACGTTTTAAACGTCATGGAGCATATGAGATGTTCCAGGAGTTGAAGTTAATATTTCAAGCAAATGCCCGGATTGAGAGATATGAAGTCTCCAATAAGTTCTATAGCTGCAAGATGGAGGAGAACAGTTCTGTCAGTGAGCATATACTCAAAATGTATGGTTATAATAATCACTTGATTCAATTGGGAGTTAATCTTCCAGATGATTGTGTCATTGACAAAATTCTCCAATCACTACCACCAAGCTACAAGAGCTTCGTGATGAACTATAATATGCAAGGGATGAATAAGACTATTCCCGAGCTCTTCGCAATGCTGAAAGCTGCGGAGGTAGAAATCAAGAAGGAGCATCAAGTGTTGATGGTCAACAAGACCACTAGTTTCAAGAAAAAGGGCAAAGGGAAGAAGAAGGGGAACTTCAAAAAGAACAGCAAGCAAGTTGCTACTCAAGAGAAGAAACCCAAACCTGGACCTAAGCCTGAAACTGAGTGCTTCTACTGCAACCAGACTGGTCACTGGAAGCGGAACTGCCCAAGTATTTGGCTGATAAGAAGGATGGCAGGGTGAACAAAGGTATATGTGATATACATGTTATTGATGTGTACCTTACTAATGCTTGCAGTAGCACCTGGGTATTTGATACTGGTTCTGTTGATAATATTTGCAACTCGAAATAGGGACTAAGGATTAAGCGAAGATTGGCTAAGGACGAGGTGACGATGCGTGTGGGAAATGGTTTCAAAGTCGATGTGATCGCAGTCGGCACGCTACCTCTACATCTACCTTCGGGATTAGTATTAGACCTAAATAATTGTTATTTAGTGCCAGCGTTAAGCACGAACATTATATCTGGATCTTGTTTGATGCGAGACGATTATTCATTTAAATCAGAGAATAATGGTTGTTCTATTTATATGAGTAATATCTTTTATGGTCATGCACCCTTAAAGAGTGGTCTATTCTTATTAAATCTCGATAGTAGTGACACAAATATTCATAATGTTGAAGCCAAAAGATGCAGAGTTGATAATGATAGTGCAACTTATTTGTGGCACTGCCGTTTGGGTCATATCGGTGTAACGCGCATGAAGAAACTCCATACTGATGGGCTTTTGGAACCACTTGATTATGAATCACTTGGTACTTGCGAACCGTGCCTTATGGGTAAGATGACAAAAACACTGTTCTCCGGTACTATGGAGAGAGCAACAGATTTGTTGGAAATCATACATACAGATGTATGTGGTCCGATGAATGTTGAGGCTCGTGGCGGATATCGTTATTTTCTCACCTTCACAAATGACTTAAGCAGATATGGGTATATCTACTTAATGAAACATAAGTCTGAAACGTTTTAAAAGTTCAAAGAATTTCAGAGTGAAGTTGAAAATCATCGTAACAAGAAAATAAAATTCCTACGATCTGATCGTGGAGGAGAATATTTGAGTTACGAGTTTGGTGTACATTTGAAACAATGTGGAATAGTTTCGCAACTTACGCCACCCGGAACACCACAGCGTAATGGTGTGTCCGAACGTTGTAATCGTACCTTACTAGATATGGTGCGATCTATGACATCTCTTACTGATTTACTGCTATCGTTTTGGGGATATGCTCTAGAGACTGCCGCATTCACGTTAAATAGGGCACCATCAAAATCCGTTGAGACGACGCCTTATGAACTGTGGTTTGGCAAGAAACCAAAGTTGTCGTTTCTGAAAGTTTGGGGCTGCGATGCTTATGTGAAAAAGCTTCAACCTGATAAGCTCGAACCCAAATCGGAGAAATGTGTCTTCATAGGATATCCAAAGGAAACTATTGGATACACCTTCTATCACAGATCCGAAGGCAAGACTTTTGTTGCTAAATTTGGAAACTTTCTAGAGAAGGAGTTTCTCTCGAAAGAAGTGAGTGGGAGGAAAGTAGAACTTGACGAGGTAACTGTACCTGCTCCCTTATTGGAAAGCAGTACATCACAGAAACCAGTTTCTGTGACACCTACACCAATTAGTGAGGAAGCTAATGATAATGATCATGAAACTTCAGAACAAGATTCTACTGAACCTCGTACATCAACCAGAGTAAGATCCGCGCCAGAGTGGTACGGTAATCCTGTTCTGGAAGTCATGCTACTAGATCATGATGAACCTACGAACTATGAAGAAGCGATGGTGAGCCCAGATTCCGCAAAATGGCTTGAAGCCATGAAATCTGAGATGGGATCCATGTATGAGAACAAAGTATGGACTTTGGTTGACTTGCCCAATGATCGTTAAGTGATTGAAAATAAATGGATCTTCAAGAAGAAGACTGACGCTGACGGTAATGTTACTGTCTACAAAGCTCGACTTGTCGCAAAAGGTTTTCGGCAAGTTCAAGGGATTGACTACGATGAGACCTTCTCACCCGTAGCGATGCTTAAGTCTGTCCGAATCATGTTAGCAATTACCGCATTTTATGATTATGAAATTTGGCAAATGGATGTCAAAACTGCATTCCTGAATGGATTTCTGCAAGAAGAGTTGTATATGATGTAGCCGGAAGGTTTTGTCGACCCAAAGGGAGCTAACAAAGTGTGCAAGCTCCAGCGATCCATTTATGGACTGGTGCAAGCCTCTCGGAGTTGGAATAAACGCTTTGATAGTGTGATCAAAGCATTTGGTTTTATACAGACTTTTGGAGAAGCCTGTATTTACAAGAAAGTGAGTGGGAGCTCTGTAGCATTTCTGATATTATATGTAGATGACATATTACTAATCGGAAATGATATAGAATTTCTGGATAGCATAAAAGGATACTTGAATAAAAGTTTTTCAATGAAAGACCTCGGTGAAGCTCCCTACATATTGGGCATCAAGATCTATAGAGACAGATCGAGACGCTTAATTGGACTTTCACAAAGGACATACCTTGACAAAGTTTTGAAAAAGTTCAAAATGGATCAAGCAAAGAAAGGATTCTTGCCTGTGTTACAAGGTGTGAAATTGAGTAAGACTCAAAGTCCGACCAATGCAGAAGATAGAGAGAAAATGAAAGATGTTCCCTATGCTTCAGCCATAGGCTCTATCATGTATGCAATGCTGTGTACCAGACCTGATGTGTGTCTTGCTATAAGTCTAGCAGGGAGGTACCAAAGTAATCCAGGAGTGGATCACTTGACAGCGGTCAAGAACATCCTGAAATACCTGAAAATGACTAAGGATATGTTTCTCATATATGGAGGTGACAAAGATCTCATCGTAAATGGTTACGTTGATGCAAGCTTTGACACTGATCCGGACGATTCTAAATCGCAAACCGGATACGTGTTTTCATTAAACGGTGGAGCTGTTAGTTGGTGCAGTTCTAAACAAAGCGTTGTGGCGGGATCTACATGTGAAGCGGAGTACATAGCTGCTTCGGAAGCAGCAAACGAAGGAGTCTGGATGAAGGAGTTCATGTCCGATCTAGGTGTCATACATAGTGCATCGGGTCCAATGAAAATCTTTTGTGACAATACTGGTGCAATTGCCTTGGCAAAGGAATCCATATTTCACAAGAGAACCAAGCACATCAAGAGACACTTCAATTCCATCCGGGATCTAGTCCAGGTGGGAGACATAGAGGTTTGCAAGATACATACGGATCTGAATATAGCAGACCCGTTGACTAAGCCTCTTCCACAAGTAAAACATGATCAGCACCAAAGCTCCATGGGTGTTAGAATCGTTACTGTGTAATCTAGATTATTGACTCTAGTGCAAGTGGGAGATTGAAGGAAATATGCCCTAGAGGCAATAATAATTTTATTATTTTATTTCCTTATATCATGATAAATGTTTATTATTCATGCTAGAATTGTATTATCCGGAAACATAATACTTGTGTGAATACATAGACAAACCAAACGTCACTAGTATGCCTCTACTTGACTAGCTCGTTAATCGAAGATGGTTATGTTTCCTAACCATAGACATGTGTTGTCATTTGATTAATGGGATCACATCATTAGGAGAATGATGTGATTGACATGACCCATTCCATTAGCTTAGCACCCTATCGTTTAGTATGTTGCTATTGCTTTCTTCATGACTTATACATGTTCCTATGACTATGAGATTATGCAACTCCCGTTTACCGGAGGAACACTTTGTGTGCTACCAAACGTCACAACGTAACTAGGTGATTATAAAGGAGGTCTACAGGTGTCTCCAAAGGTGAATGTTGGGTTGGCTTATTTCGAGATTAGGATTTGTCACTCCGATTGTCGAAGAGGTATCTCTGGGCCCTCTCGGTAATGCACATCACATAAGCCTTGCAAACATTACAACTAATGAGTTAGTTGCGAGATGATGTATTACGAAACGAGTAAAGAGACTTGCCGGTAACGAGATTGAACTAGGTATTAGGATACCGACGATCAAATCTCGGGCAAGTAACATACCGATGACAAAGGGAACAACGTATGTTGTTATGCGGTCTGACCGATAAAGATCTTCGTAGAATATGTAGGACCCAATATGAGCATCCAGGTTCCGCTATTGGTTATTGACCGGAGACGTGTCTCGGTCATGTCTACATTGTTCTCGAACCCGTAGGGTCCGCACGCTTAAGGTTTCGATGACAGTTATATTATGAGTTTATGAGTTTTGATGTACCTAAGTTTGTTCGGAGTCCCGGATGTGATCACAGACATAACGAGGAGTCTCGAAATGGTCGAGACATAAAGATTGATATATTGGACGGCTATATTCGGACACCGGAAGTGTTCCGGGTGATTTCAGAGAAAACCGGAGAGCCGGAGGGTTACCGGAACCCCCCCGGGAGAAGTAATGGGCCATATGGGCCTTAGTGGAGAGAAAGAGGGGCAGCCAAAGGTGGGCCGCGCGCCTCCTCCCCCCTGGTCCGAATTGGACTAGGAGAGGGGGGCAGCACCCCCCTTTCCTTCTCCCTCCCCACTTCTTTCCCCCTCCTTGTAGGAGTCCTACTCCTACTAGGAGGAGGACTCCTCCTTGGCGCGCCATAGGGGCCGGCCGGCCTCCTCCCCTTGCTCCTTTATATATGGGGGCAGGGGGCACCCCTAGACACACAAGTTGATCCACGTAATCATATTCTTAGCCGTGTGCGGTGCCCCCTTCCACCACAATCCTCGATAATATTGTAGCGGTGTATACCCGAAGCCCTGCGACGGTAGTACATCAAGATCGTCACCACGCCGTCGTGCTGACGGAACTCTTCCCCGACACTTTGCTGGATCGGAGTCCGGGGATCGTCATCGAGCTGAACGTGTGCTAAATCTTGGAGGTGCCGTAGTTTCGGTGCTTGATCGGTCGGGCCGTGAAGACGTACGACTACATCAACCACGTTGTGCTAACTCTTCTGGTATCGGTCTACAAGGGTACGTAGATCATACTCTCCCCTCTCGTTGCTATGCATCACCATGATCTTGCATGTGCGTAGGAAAATTTTGAAATTACTACGTTCCCCTACACTTATCCATGGCCGCCGCGAACCGACCTTGTTGCACTATAAAAGGAGGCCCCCGAGCTCCTACAAGCACCCAGGCAACCTCAGGCCACTCCCACAACACACCCGCAGCCCGAAATCAATAGGGGAAAGCCATCTTCTCCGTCTCCGGCCGGTTCGGTCGCCCCCACGCCCCAACTCCGTCCGTCGCAGCCAGGGCCTTCCCCGCCTTTCCAACACCACCGCTCGACTCCCCTTGACCCTGCGGAGCTGCCCAACACCTCAAACACGGTCGGGAGCCACGGTATCCCAGAGCCCCAAACCTGCCCGAAGCTCTCTCCGCCGCGGAGCTCGCCGCCGGCGATTCCCTCCGTCCCCGCCAGCCAGTCGACCACCGGGAGGACCGCCTAGGAGTGGCGGATCCATCCCTGGCCTCGGATGCCCTCGAGGAGCCCCCATTCGCCGGCGATGATCGCCGGAGTCCCGTCCCCGCTCAGGCAGAGGAAAGGGGAGGGAGTGGAGACCAGTCAAACCTGACAAGTGGGCCCGCTGGACCAACTGTCAGTGACCACGAGCCGGTCCACGCTGGATAAGTGAAGACGTAAACCCCAGAGTACGTCATCGCTACCCATAAGCGTATTTCTATCTGAAACGTTTTCTTTTCTATTTTAATTTTAAATACAGAATTTGACCAAAACTTTGACTGGCTATAACTTCTTAAATATAAGTCCAAATGAATTGATTCTTTTTCCTACCTCTCTCAAATTTCACCTAGTTTATTTTAAGATTTATTTCAAAAATAATTAAGACAACTTTTTGTATAGTTTTTAAAGTATGTGTTATTTGCATATTTTTCGAAATAGGATTTTGGAGAGAGAGAGAAGAGAGCTTTCAAAAAATATTGGAGTGCACCTCACCTCTCCACACCTTGAAGGCAAGCATTCTGAACCCTGGCATAATGTTTTGTGGGTTGTTCGATACGGTTATAACACCACCTCGACATGAAGCGTTGGTTATTTTTATGTGACGATATGATCATACACCTTGAGTGCATAAATGGAAATTCTTGCTGTTGGAAATGGATAAGCTTGTGATAGCAATCACCCTCATATGCCTCTCATGCCTACCGGGAAGGACCCGGGAAAGTCTCTGTCTTGTGTAGACACGAGCTTGTCCCTCGTCGAGACGGTTATGACCGGTAGGGCAGGGGAAGGTATTGTAAGTGGTGGTTGTGTCTGATGGCTGTGAAATATAATTCTTGAGCTAACCATGCAGGAAATACTTAAGCCTCCTGAGTCGGCCGTAGATCGAGTCTTGTTCCAGTAACTCCCATACTTGTTTCTTGCTGCCACTTGCCCCTGCCGTAGGTAGGGTACGGTTTAGTAAGTTGTCAACCCCTGTCCTAGCACACACCGTACAGAGAGGCCATGGTGGAAGATACCGGTTGTAGCTGGTAGGCATGCCACCTGGTCCGGGGGCATGGGTGTTTCCGGTCGGGACCGAGAGGGGAAGCCACCCCTTAGAGCGCGCGATAAAAATTTCATCCCATGCTACGCGAGGTTGTAGCCTCCCCACTTAGAGTTTTGCTTAAGCGGTGTCTGGGTGATTCCATACATGAGTAAAGTTAAGCTGGTGTGTGCAAGTCAGGCGTGTTTTCGACAAAAAGACCGTAGACGGAATTAGTTCCGATGGACTAAAGAAATCCGTTACTCGTGGGTAAAGAGTACACCCTCTGCAGAGATAATACCTATTTGAATAGCCGTGTCCATGGTTAAGGACTACAGTCTGGGATGGGTCAAGTGTCGGTCTTAGTATCGGTCTTCGGAGGAGAAACTATTAAACCAGAATATTGATCATGACTTGTGATGTATGATTATTATTATTATTATTATTATTATGGACTAACCATTTATGTTATTTGAATTATTGAGTATCCCTGGGACGGTTCTACCTCCTGGATATTCACTATGATTATTTTTATACATAAGCCCTTTATGTGGTGTCGCTCAGACGCCCGACTGTGGCATGTTTTGTTATTTCATTTAGTTATAAGCCCTTTATGTGGTGTCGCACAGACGCCCGACTGTGGCATGTTTGTTATTTCGTTTAATTATAAGCTCTTTATGTGGTGTCGCTCAGACGCCCGACTGTGGCATGTTTTGTTATTTCTTTTACTTATAATCCCTTTATGTGGTGTCGCACAGACGCCCGACTGTGGCATGTTTGTTATTTCGTTTAATTATAAGCCCTTTATGTGGTGTCGCTCAGACGCCCGACTGAGGCATGCTTCATATTATTATCCTTTCGAGGCATCGCTTCAGACACCCGATCGGTGCTTCTCATTTCTACACCCTGTTTGTTTACTCATGTTTTATTTAAATGATCTACTTGCGTGCATCATAAACCTTATTTCACAACTGACGAAGTGATCATAGAATATTTTAAAGCATGATTATCAGTGACTATATTATACCTATGTTCTTAATGTTTGCGAGTACATTGAAAGTACTCACTGGCTTGTCCCTGGCTATTGTCTTGGACAGATTTCTTGCGTGGAAAGGAACGTTGTGATGACAGCCCCGGAACCTACACAATGGAGATAGCAGCCTCGCGAAGATAGGAGTTATCCTGGTCAGCTGTTCCTGTGGGAAATGGAGTCCCATAGACGCTGGTGACCCGCAAACCGCTTCCGCCTTCATCCACTAGAAAACCAATTGTTGTACTCATAGGCTAGGATGGTCTTGTACTACATATTATGTACTTTGCTTGGAATTTCTGTATCAAGTTGGTGCCTCATCAGCTAACAGTAATCCTGGGGCTGATGAGCACAAGGGCCATTTTCTGGGAAATTATACCCCGAAAACCCGGTCCTGACAAACTTGGTATCAGAGCCAGGCTGACCATTGGCTAATCCTATCTTAGACAGGTCGAAAAACGTAGGTAAACCAACCCACCAGATGTTAACGAAACCCCGGCCAAGCTTCTCGTGTAAGATAGCCTCACAGTGAACCGACACCTTTTGGCAGTCGGTGCCCAACCTATCAACCTAGCCTGTCGATCACGCGCCAGTGACCGGCCCCCAAATAGTCCTTTTCGCAAGCGTGCGAAGGAAGACTCCGTCCCCTTTTTCTATAAAAAGGGCACGCTTGCCTCAACCCAGCACAGCACAGCCTCTACCCCACACCAAGCCATTATGCCTGGCCCCATTGTTCACAATGAGACCACAGCAGCCAACCTTGGAGGTTTTGTGACCGTGCTAGCAAACCTCACCCGCCATGCCTTTGCATTAGAAGAGCCCCCAGAATATGTTGTGTACCAAGGGTCCATGAGCGGTGAGAGCCATCAATTTGGGGCCACTGTGCACATCTATGGTAGGGGTTTATCACCAAAACGCCCCTACAGGTTCACCGGAAGGACAACTTCCTTTGAGCCACAAGCCATCCAACTAGCTGCTCGAGAAGCTATAGTTCAACTCCGGCACTTGTCGCCCTGAGTTAACTGTCGCTCCTTCTACTACTACCCCAGCCATGACGGGTATGGTAGACCACCCCAAGTTGCCAACGGAGACCACGAGACGGATCCTGCATTATTGCATCTAGTGCGCTATGTAAGTGCACTAGAGGGACTGTTCGATCAAATCACCCTTGATCTGATCGCAGCTCGTGGAGAACTAGTTCGCCGAGCCCGCAAGAAGAGAGGCTGAGCCCGACGCCGACAACCCAGTCGTGCTATTTGGACAACCAATCGAGACCTTGAGGTCAGCCCCAGCCATCAACCAAGGTGCTTCGATGACCCCAGAAGTGCTTCGTCGCCTTTTGGGAACACACTCCAACAGGATTGTGGCCAACAATCCCTGTGATGGTCACCATCTCTACCCCGACCCTGCAGTTCCTCAACCCCCTCCAGCTAACCCCGACGGTGAAGCCAATGGAGAAGCCTCGGCGTCCACAAGGCACGCCCGCTTAGATATAAACGAGGTGGACTAAGTCACTCGAGTAGTACCGAGTCTCAGTATGTCCACAACCTGTAACTGTGTGACCTTGTATCATCGCTATGTTGTCTGCATATGCGCCCCTAATTTAAAAAGTAGCTGTGTTGATGTATGGCTGCATTTTTAATTCCGGGCGTAGCTACCAAAACCAACCCCGACGGCACCACAGTAACACGTCACTTTGTGAGATGTGTGTATCTGTGGCTTTGACCCCGACCCCCATGAGAGCAGAACCGACAAACCAGTTGCCCCTCACCACGGTAAATAACCCAGCCCAGTCACTATATAAAAGTCCAGCTCGTGACCTTGCCGAGTACCCCTCAACTTGTGCACAACCCTCACAACCATTTATTGCCATGCCGAGCCCTAGCATTTATCTGAGAACCCCAGATTCCACCCCGGGTAGCTTTGTTAAGATATTATGGGACTTTACCTGTAGTACCATGGGTTCTACCCAGCCACCCCAGTACGAGCTGCTCAAGTCGAGGATCACCTCATCCACCTCGAAATATTGGGTCGTAGTGCACATCCCTCCCGTAGATTCAAATCAAGACCCAACGAAAGTCTACTTCCTGGGGAAATCTATGCCAACTCCGTAGATGGCCATAGAAGCAGCTGCACATGAAGTGATTGTTTGCCTTCGATTCGCGGTACCCTATGCCAGCGAACGAGGGTATTATTACTTCCCGAGCCATGCAGCACTCGGAGTAGTAGCATCCTTTCCCGGTGGACGGATTGAGAGAGACCCAGTACTGGCCAACCTTGTCCAGTATGTCATCGCTCAAGAGCGTTTGACCCAGCGAGTAATGGGTTATCTCCAGAGCCTCGCTGATTTAAATCCTCAGATCGCCATCGGCAGACCACTGAGGCCTGGCCAGGAAAGACGCGCTCATCGACTTATCAATCCGCTTTCCTCGATAGAAGAAGAGTGCGCCCCAGTACCAGAGAAGTTTTCTCGGGATCCTGTCCTTTTACCATTTTCATTGTAAACGTCATGGCTATGTTTATTTGTGTGTTACAGCCTATGATTGTACCCTAAGTTGTGCTATGAGTAAACTCTCGGTTTCACCTAATGGGAGTATCTTGTTTAAAAAAAACAGCTCTTAACAAATCTCGAGGACGAGATTTTTCTTAAGGGGGGTAGTGTTGTGACACCCAAAATTTTTGGCCTTATTTTTTTAAATTAAAATTTTGCCAAGAAATTTAAACTTTTATTTTCTGGTTTTTCTTTTGGTTTCAGGGCCTTTCTTTACCGTATTATTATGGAGTTTTTACCTCAAATGAAAAACTTTCCAAATATGTTATTGGACTTGTTTGCCCTTTCAAGAAAAACATTTCTATGATCAGCGGAATTTAATTGCATAATTAATTCTCTCTGAGCTTTATTCATTAAAATGATTTTTCATTTGTTTTGGAGCCTTTTTGAACTACAACCACTTTATAAGTTTACTTAAAATTTTGACCAAAATTTGGAGATGTCATGTGATGCTTTTAAATCACTTTTATGCAAAAATATATTTCATTCATTTAATATTTTGAGCTCTACACCAATTTTTTAAAATCTGGTCCAGTGGGCAATTTTGCACTACAAGCCATTTAAATATTTCTTTCTAGCCTCCACCAAAATTATGGGATGTTAATAGGAGTATATTATTCAACTTTATGCAAAAACCCTTTTGTGTTCTTTGAAAAATTTGAGTGAATCAACCTCTTCTTCATTCTGGTCCAGCATGGTGATTTGTACAGCAACCATATTTTAACTTGCCCTTTTATCTATGATTCTTTTTCCTACTTATAGCCCATCTTGCAAAACCCTTAAGTCCAGAAGAGTGGACCCATTGGAAGATTTTTGGTTTATGAAACAATGCCTTTTTATTTCTGTCCAAAACTGTGGATTTGCAAAACTTACACTAACAAGTTTGAGCTTTTGGCAAACTAACCTCACCACCCTCCCATTCATCTAGAGAGACTATGATCTGGAAATTTGGGCCACCCCAAGAGTTGCCTAGATGCACTTAGCATTCTGTCGAACACCTTGAGTGTATGAGCAGATTTGGCATGATTATTGGTTTGCTTTGTGATCTTGATCATCTGACCCAACAACCATGTCCATTGAGCTCCTAACTAACCCTAACCCAGGCCTGCTAGTCCCCAGCCCCAACCTAATCCTCTAGAAAGCTCTGGCATTGTGACGAGCACGTAGTGTGCGTGCGCTGGGCGTGCCCAGAGCGCACGTTTTGCACGCGCGCGCACCGAGCCGCCTCGTCTCGCTGCCGCCCGACCCATGCCCGTGCTGCCCCTTGGCCGCCCACAGCCAGTGCCCCAACTCCTCCCGCGCCGCAGAGCCGCCTGGCCCCTCCTCCTGGCGCCCCACAGCGCCACCGACGCTAGCCGCCGACGGCCGCAACAGGGCTCTGCCATGGACGGCACCGCCCAAGCCGCAGCAGCGCGCCAGCTGCCCCCTTTGAACAGCCCGACCTCATCCGCAAGGCCTTCCGCTAGCGCACGTCATCGCCACGTCGCCTGCAGCAACAGAACGGCAGTCGCCGACGAGCTTATCCACGGCCGCCGTGAACCGACCTCGTTGCGCTATAAAAGGAGGCCCCGAGCTCCTCCGAGCACCCAGGCAACCTCAGGTCACTCCCACAACACACCCGCAGCCCGAAATTAATGGGGGAAAGCCATCTTCTCTGTCTCCGGCCGGTTCGGTCGCCGCCATGCCCCAACTCCGCCCATCGCAGCCAGGGCCTTCCCCGCCTTTCCAACACCACCGCTCGACTCCCCTTTGACCCTGCGGAGCTGCCCAGCACCTCAAACACGGTCGGGAGCCATGGTATCCCAGAGCCCAAACCTGCCCGAAGCTCTCTCCGCCGCGGAGCTCGCCGGCGGCGATTCCCTCCGTCCCCGCCAGCCAGACGACCACCGAGAGGACCGCCTAGGTGTGGCGGATCCATCCCTGGCCTCGGATGCCCTCGAGGAGCCCCCGTTCGCCGGCGACGATCGCTGGAGTCCCGTCCCCGCTCAGGCAGAGGAAAGGGGAGGGAGTGGAGACCAGTCAAACCTGACCAGTGGGCCTGCTGGACCCACTGTCAGTGACCATGAGCCGGTCCACGCTGGATAAGTGAAGACGTAAACCCCAGAGTACGTCTTCGCTACCCAGAGTCCTATTTCTATCTGAAACGTTTTCTTTTCTGTTTTAATTTAAAAAACAGAATTTGACCAAAACTTTGACTGGCTATAACTTCATAAATATAAGTCCAAATGAATTGATTCTTTTTCCTCCCTCTCTCAAATTTCACCTAGTTTATTTTAAGATTTATTACAAAAATAATTAAGACAACTTTTTGTACTGTTTTTAAAGTATGTGTTATTTGCATATTTTTCAAAATAGGATTTTGGAGAGAGAGAAGAGAGCTTTCAAAAAATATTGGAGTGCACCTCACCTCTCCACACCTTGAAGGCAAGCATTTTGAACCCTGGCATAATGTTTTGTGGGTTGTTCAATACGGTTATAACACCACCTCGACATGAAGCGTTGGTTATTTTTATGTGACGATATGATCATACACCTTGAGTGCATAAATGGAAATTCTTGCTGTTGGAAATGGATAAGCTTGTGATAGCAATCACCCACAGCCGTGTCCATGGTTAAGGACTACAGTCTGGGATGGGTCAAGTGTCGGTCTTAGTGTCGGTCTTCGGAGGAGAAACTATTAAACCAGAATATTGATCATGACTTGTGATGTATGATGATTATGATTATTATTATTATTATGGACTAAACATTTATGTTATTTGAATTATTGAGTATCCCTGGGACGGTTCTACCTCCTGGATATTCACTATGATTATTTTTATACATAAGCCCTTTATGTGGTGTCGCTCAGACGCCCGACTGTGGCATGTTTTGTTATTTGATTTACTTATAAGCCCTTTTCGTTTGAAATATCAAAAACATATTATATTTGTGAATGTAGGGGGTACTATTGTACCTAACTTGGTTCTAGATAGAAAGAAATATGAGTGCCTATGATTAACAGAGTTTTCTGTCATGCTCTGCTGAAGTCCCCACTAGAACAGTTTATGAAATGTGTAGTTCTTATTCGGTAGTGGTTATATTCAACAATGGTTTGTTCCGTAATTGTTTTAACCATTAGGATCTTCTGTTGCTACTATGATTTATTGCTCCACTCTCCAAAATTGATGTATTATTGGTTCTCCTTTGTTACTAGTGAAACTTGTTTCAGCTATGTACTGCTAAATTTGAATGTGGTGCATTAATATGTTTTTTTACTAATAATTGCTTTGTTTAGGGATGAAACATCCTACTCTTGGTATGTGTTGCATGCTTATTTATTTTTGTATGAAATCTTTTGGTTGCAGGGCGCTTCAAGCAACAAATGATAGTGCCCATGAGGCTTTCTTAAATAACATTTGTTCAGAGTAAGACATACCAAATGCATTGTTTAGTGCATTTTCTGGAGAATGATGGTCCATTCATTTTCTATACTTATTGATATGTTTTATATGATGCTTCCTTGTATTAGTTTTTCTTATGTCCTACTATTTACTGTTCCAAGCAATGATTTATTTGTTCTATTGGAATGGCAGGGGTTCATTCTTCAAAGAGCTTTTATCTCAGAAGGCTCTGCCGATCGAGGATTTGACTTCATTTTGTGGTGACTATGATTATCCGGGAAACACTGAGATGCTTGATCGCAGGTCAGCTTTGATTTTAGCACAAACCAATCTTGAACAATCTTTTATTGATTTTCTTAAATGTGAAAACCTTCTTGCTTGTGTAGCTGGGAGGATGCATATTCTATCATAAAATATAAGCTTGGCTTTAGGCCGTATTGAATATGAGATGCTTCGCCAGGGCCTGTGGGGTTTGGTAAGAGATTCCCTGCTTATTTAATTTATCATGAATGGTTTTGTTCAATTGCTTGTTATGTTATGTGCATGATTGGCAATTGAACAAAGGTGGCACATGGTGACAGTGTAATGGAACCAACATGGCCTACAGACAGTAATATTGTTCTGCAGTAACCAACATGGGAAATTGTACTAAAATATTATACTTTTTATATTCAATTTTACTAAAATATATTTACATACTAATATTTAATATTACTTGATTAATCATAAATAACACAATTAAGTCGCTAAATATCAATTACAATGTTGTTTGTTATGAAATTTTAGTGTCTCCTAAAAATTATATTTGTGTTATGATGCATTGAAATTTTGTTTTGTGAAAAAATTCATGTCTCTCTGTAGATGAATTATGACATGTATAGATGTTTGCACCATTTTAGGTAGGATCAATAAATATGTTGCCAGGAAGCTATAACCTATGACATAAAAATATCTTTAGAGATGTTTGTAGAATGCATAATTGTTTATGTTGTGTGTAATTACATAGAAAAATAGATGGCGTATGTAACATCCTGGTTTTTTGAGGTTGTGAAAATTGAAAACAAATAAGGGTTAATAAAATTCTAATTGGAGATTTTAGTCAAGAATTTAAAATGAATTAATATAAAATGGAAGCAGCAATTGAGTTTGACGCACATTTCCGGTTTGATGTACATGTTTAGATTTAGATTTGTACAACAAGCATTTCGTGTGCTTTGTTGCGCCTCGTCTGCAGATGGGTTGTGGCATCCACATTTGTATATGCCATGACAACCTAACACACACAATGCAGGGACATGCACCAATATTGGCCTACTGAGATAAACATCAGCGACATGTCAAAATATGTTTGCATCTCCTACTGTGATTGTATTAGTGGCAGTAATATTTCATCATATCGCCATGGAGAAACTACAATGGATCATTACCTCACATCAGCAAAAGAAATACAGCACATCAACCCAAAATCGGAAACTAAAAAACAAAGATTCCTCTCCATGCCATGACAAAAAAAAACTCCGTGGATAAAAGATCAAAGGTTGCCCATGAGTGAAAGACCATTATAAGAGTAAGCATCAACGATTCAGATAAAAGAAACACCCAACTACCAACTAAGAAACTTCCAACATCAATCCAAGCCAAACTCGTGAAGCATGCCAACAACAAGCTGCTCTAGTGTACCCACTAGTAGAAAACAGGGCTTTGGTCCAGGCCGGGTCAGCCCATTAGTCCCGGTTCAGTGCAAAACCGGGACCAATGGGGGCATTAGTCCCGGTTCGTGAGCCCAGGGGGCCGGCCGGGCCACGTGGGCCATTGGTCCCGGTTCATGTGGACCTTTTGGTCCCGGTTGGTGGGATGAACCGGGACCAATGGGCCTCGCTCCTGGCCCACAACCATTGGTCCCGGTTCGTGCCTCAAACCGGGACTAAAGATTAGACCTTTAGTCCCGGTTTGAGGCACGAACCGGGACTAATGGGGTTGAGACCTTTAGTCTCGGTTCATGCCACGAACCGGTACTAAAGGCCCCATTTTCAAACTCTACCCCCCCCTGTGGATCGCCTTTTCAGTTTTGAAAAAAATAAAAGAAAATGATGGAAATGTCAAAAAAATAAAAGAAAATAAGTTTCCCATGTGATATGTGGTCTAGTTGTTGGGAAAATTTGCAAATGTGAATTTTGACTTTATTTGCAAAATCTCTCTGAAATTTGTAAAAATGGGCATAACTTTTGCATACTAACTCGGATGAAAAAGTTTTTTATATGAAAAATCATCTACTCAAAAACTTTTATATGGGAACCCCGTTAAACATTTTCAAAATCCTCAAAAACCTAATAGAAAAAAGTTACGGGGCTTTTAAGATCTAGAGTGAAAAAAATTGAAAAAAATTCAAACAGTGGGCAAACTGTGGTAAAACAATGGTCAAACTAATTATTTTAGAATATTAGTGTTACTAAATAATTATTTCTGTTATTTCAATTTTGGTCAAATCTGGTCAAACTGTGGTCAAACTGTGGTCAAACAATGGTCAAACTAATTATTTAAGAAATATTAGTGTTACTAAATAATTATTGTTTTTTAAAACAATAGTTTCAAAATAAAACTATGAAATGTGTCACTTCATGCTCAAGCAAAATTCCTGAAGGTTAAGAGGATTGACATCTTAGTATTGTCAGGAAAACAACAAGTGCAGACTTGGAGCGAGGGAGAATAGAACCCGGAAGTTAAGCGTGCTCAGGCTAGGGGAGTGGGAGGATGGGTGACCGTTCGGGAAGTTAGATGATTTGGAATGATGAGGGATGATTAGAGGATAAATTAAGAAGTGATGAGGGGTGGTGATTACAGACTAGAGGTTAAAATAATTTAGAAAATTGAAAATCAAAAAAAATTCAAAAAACAATTCCAAAAAAAAAATTCAAAAAAAATCATAAAATTTCGTTTAGTCCCGGTTGGTGTTACCAACCGGGACTAAAGGGTTAGGCATTAGTACCGACCCTTTAGTCTCGGTTCCAGAACCGGGACTAAAGGCCCTTATGAACCGGGACAACAGGCCCTTTTTCTACCAGTGACCAACACACTCCATAGAAACAACTAATAACATCCATACAATCAAATGCCTGAGAAACTGTTAGAGTTGTGTCAAATATAGTGTGCAAGATAGGTTACAGTTGGACTATGAGTTGTATTGTGTTTACATAGGATGTGGAGTCGTGTCTTAGTAGGACACTTATATCCTAGGCCTCTCATATATAGCGGGGGTAGACACACGATGTAACCTATGCCAACATAATAGCACAAGCACGCAAGGGGGAGCCGGCGGCATGTGCCGGCACCCGGGTGGCCGGTGTGTGGTATTGTGACGGTGTCACGGGGAGGAGCGCCCGTAGTCAAGGCCCTGGGATGTAGCCATATCGGTGAACCTCGTTAACAAATCTCGATGTTGTGCCTCATGTGATTGCTTGGTCCTCGGATGATCGACGGTATGCCTCAGATTTATTCTAACAAGTGATATCAGAGCAGGTGGCCCATGAGGCGGCGCAGGGCATGGCCACGCACAGTCGTGGCTGGCTCAAGGAGCCGTGATGAAGCCAGATGCATGTGCACAGCTAGCAAGCCGGGGATTTGTTTTAAAAAAAGAGGACCGAGTCCTTGTGGACGCGGCGAGAGGCAGATCGATTCGGTGAGGAAGAACAAATCCATCATGTATTCACGTTGGCATCCATTGGAAATAGCAGGAGGCGAAGCAAAGGTTAGCATTGGAATTTTGTGTCAGGGAGCGCTACACACGTGTGAAGACCAGAAAGATTTTTGGTTGGAATTTGCTAGTAGTACAACCTCGTGTACTTGGGCATTGTGTGAGAAGAGAGCTCGGATAATCTTTCGCAGGGTCAGTCGTACAAAGAACCATGCCAACGGGTACCAAGTTTGAGGTGGAGAAGTTTACGGAACTGAAAACCTTGAGTTATGGCAGACAAGGGTGGAAGATTTGTTGGCACAATTGGGATGCTTGATGGCGTTGCGGGAAGTCATGTCAGCTAAGATGGAATTATCATGTGATAGATGGAAATTCTTGGAAGACGATTTGGGAGCGTCGAGCGTGTCATGTAGTCGAACAAGTTCGGCTGGGTCGGACTGGACAGTCTGATGGATCGATGCGAGCCGGTTGGTACAGAAGACGGTGGTGGGGTAGGCGATGACGACATAGGAGCGTGATGCTGATGGTGACCGAGTTCTGGGCGTGGAAACACGTGGCGTAGGCCCTGAGGGCTTGTGGGCTTCGACAAGACTATGGCGCAGGGTTGATTCAAGGTGATGTACACAGGGAGCTTGAAGTCGACGGGGCGCAACGGTGGACTGATCATCTACCATGGAGTCATGTTGAAGGTGGAGCTGGATTGAGGGGCTACGGTGTAAGGATCCAGGGAATCGAAGCCTATTCAGCAAGAGGGAAAAGCGAGTGACATGCAGTTTGGATTGGAGCCCAGTGGTCTAATGGAAGCATGAAACTCGTCATCGGTCGGCGATGATCAGTGGTACTCTGCAGTTGGGTTTGAGTGGTGTTGGTTCGTGACCCTTGAGACTCGACCGGGACAGCGGAGGCTCGACGCGGTAATAGCGGCGAGGCGTGCGGTATGCACGGGACATGGAGACGAGCCAGGGCTCTGGTGGTCATACATGTGGTGAGACAACTGCGAATTTGACTCGAAATGACTACAAGCAATGGTGAAATTCCTTCAAGTTTCAGACAGGGCGGTCAAGGAAGAGCGGTAATGTTGAGTTCAGGTAACTCTTATATGTGACACCAATATGTGAGTTGTTCACTGTCACGCAGGTCAATGATCGGTGTGATGGCGTTGACGGATACTCTGAAAGTTGGGAGCACAAACTAGAGTAATAAGGAACTTAATTTTGCTCGAGCGTTGACTATGGTCAAGAAAAGAAGGGACTACAAGTTGCAGGTGGAGTCATATGGAGTCATTGGAGTAGCAGCGGTGCTCATGGGATAAACTCAAGTCCAATGTACATGGAAGTTTGACGCATGGACAAATTCAAGGTGGTGGAGAATATTCGCCAAGGTGAAGTTTGTTAGAGTTGTGTCGAATATAGTGTACAAGGTAGGTTACAGTTGGACTATGAGTTGTATTGTATTTACATAGGATGTGGAGTCGCGTCCTAGTACAACACTTGTATCCTAGGCCTCTCATATATAGCGGGGGTAGACACATGATGTAACCTATGCCAACATAATAGCACAGGCACGCAAAGGGGAGCCGGCGGCATGTGCCGGCGCCCGGGTGGCCGGTGTGCGGTATTGTGACGGTGTCACGGGAAGGAGCGCTCGTAGTCAAGCCCCTGAAATGTAGCCATATCGGTGAATCTCGTTAATAAATCTCGGTGTCGTGTCTCGTGTGATTATTTGGTCCTCGGATGATCGACGATATACTTCGAATTTATTCTAACAGAAACGCACACAGAAAAATCTGCATACTCAAAGGGAAGTGAGAAGTACACCCATCCGATGGCAGGACAACAAAGGAAACGAAAGGAAAAGACACTACTCCTAGAAGATGAGGCCTCAACCACATGACCAGTCAGAAAAGACTATGCCAACTAGTGATGTTGCAACCGTCCAATGTCCAGCCGTTGAATGTGTTGGAACCACGGCCCTCTAGCTACCTCTCCTTTCAATCAGAAACGGAGGAAGAAGAAGATGGACACGAGAGATTTTCCGGTCAGCACACGAACACCGCTACAGGTGCACGAATGCCTAAATCTTTTTACTCTTTACACTGTCTACATCGCTACAACACCGGCGTGACTACAAACAATACAGGAGGGGGGTCCTATACCCCGGTGCACACACACCCAACGCCCACTAACAGTACGCACCACACCGGCCACTACCACATGACCCAGCCACTAACAAGTTAACTACATGCATGCCCACGCACAACATGCTTTGACTAACGGCCACACAACCCATACGGTGCGTGCGTGCATGCAGCTGTTTGTTGCCAGCTCCCGCGGACGGCTAGGCCAAGACCAACCGGCCGTGATCAAGATTATTGCTTACAGTTTTCCTTCTAATTTTGACATGGCTGGCCGTTGACGTCTCTGCGCATCGCTGCGACGTGCCATGTGCTCGCCGTCGCCGGAGTTGATGAAGCTCGCATCGTTGTTGTGGTTACCTGGCGCACCCAATCTGACGCACTGACGCCAGTTGTACCGTGCTCCGTCACGACTCCAGCGACACACGTCGAGCTTTTTCTTCACCGGCGACACACGTCAGGCGTCCCTCTGCGCTCCGCACGTTCCGCGCGTACCCGACACGTCCGACGAGCACAACCACACCAGTGCGTTCCACATGTCCCACGCGCACTCGACGCGCCTGACGAGTCCAACCACACCACACGCCATGGACTCACCACGCGCCGCCTCCCCGTCCGCCATGGCAGCCGCCAGCGACAAACGCCGGAAGGATGTAGCCTAACTCGAGCACAGACTCGAGCACAATGGCGACATACGCCTCCTCCCAACGTGAACTACACGCTCGTACGCACGCCCGCGGTCCCGACGCGCCCGACGCGTCCAGTGCGCACCCATAACACGCACCGGTCGCGCCCGGCTCGCCGCCGCGGCTTATTGCTCTGCACCGTTGCGGCCTCAACCGCCGCGCAGCACCTCCATGCCGCCACGCCGCGCCACCGCAGCCTCTGCGCCACCACGCAGGTCCGCCGTGGTCGCCGCGGCTTCGTGCCACGCGCCTCCACGGTTGTCGCGCCGAGCCGCCGCGACCTCTACGCCACCACGCAGGTCCTCCGCGGCATCCTCGTCTCCGCGACCACCGTGCTCTTCGTGCGCACGACATCACACCACATAGCCGTAGACTCGCCACGCGCCGCAGCCGATGCCTCCATGTCGGCCGCGCACGCCGCGTCCGCCACGGACGCCACCGCGCGCCGCGTCCGCCCCTCGAACCTTGTGGCTCTGAATACCAAATGTTGGAACCACAGCCCTCTAGTTACCTCTCCTCTCACTCAGAAACGGAGGAAGAAGAAGATGGACACCAGAGATTTTCCAGCCGGCACACGAACGCCGCTACGGGCACACGAACGCCCAAATCTTTTTGCTCTTTACACTGTCGACATCGCTACAACACGGGCGCGACTACAAACAGTACAGGAGGAGGGGAGGGGGGGGGGGGGGGGTGTCTTATACCCCGGTGCACACACACCCAACGCCCACTAACAGTATGCACCACACCGGCCACTACCACATGACCCAGCCACTAACAAGCTAACTACATGCACGCCCACACACAACATGCTTTACCTAACGGCCACACAACCCATACCGTGCGTGCATGCATGCAGCTGTTTGTTGCCGGCTCCCGCGGACGGCTAGGCCAAGACCAACCGGCCGTGATCAAGATTATTGCTTACAGAATGACCGGCTAGGAAAGACGCCTCTCCTAGCCGCATACTCGCAGCTAGCAGTGTAATACACCAGGGGTGGCCCCTCGGTGGGAAGCCTGGCAGCAGGCCCGCCTCAGGGCTTAGGTGGCCTGATAGAGACCCAGAGTAGGGGGTAGCCCGGAGGCCCAAAGAAACCAGGAGATCATCTTGGCATGCAAGCCAAGACAGCGGCATGAGAATGGTCGAACCCCATCTTAACCCTAGCTCTCATCATCTATATAAGGCAGGACTAGGGGTAGACATTCCAATCTACAACGTAGCATATACTCTCCGTAGACATATACTTTCTCCACCGTACACGAGGCGCTCCACCATTAATACAAATATAAAGCAAGATGTAGGCTATTACCTTACAATGAGGGTCCGAATCTAGGTAACCCCCTTGTGCAGACCCCTCTCTGGTACTTCTGGCAGCATTCACCACCCTAACGAGAGTACTGACAGTTTTATGAACGTCATTTGGCGCGCCAGGCATGGGTTGTGCCGATCGGATACCGAATCCATATTGGTCTCCCATCGCTTCTGAGAGCTCCGTGCTAGGAGAGAGCCTTAATTACCTTTGGCTCCCTCACCTTCGCCGCAGATAGGTCAGGAAGGTTCAATATCAACCCACCGACCTTCCCGGCCTGCACCATCTTCTTTGGGTCATTGGCGTTTGTCATCGACCGGTATAGCGACCTCTGCTTGTGTGTCCCGCTGCCTCAACTGATCACATGCATCGCCCTATCAGGTTCCATGGTGTCTATACCACCGACCTCTGACTCAAAGGACGATGATCTCACACTAACGGATCTCACGTCCGAGGCCCGAATCCTGGCCTCGAGATCGGATCGCTGCATCGACCTCTCGACAACCCACGGGTCTCCATGGTGTGCAACAATTGCTTCAACGACCACGTCCCGGAAGATTGCATCTGGCACAGATACGCCTCGGACTATAGCCTCAGCTCGGCTAGCCTCATCTGGCTCGAGATGGAGGACAATGAAGTTGGCATCATCTCCACCTCGGAGACCGGGAACAGCAAGGCAACCCCAACACCGGTGTCAGCGTCTAATGACGAAGAAGCCGCGTGGGCCATCACTCAGGCACGGTTTTGCTTCCGCGAGAAGCACGACTGTGCCTCTCGGAAACGAAAAAAATGTGTTTTCTTTTTATTTCCTTTTGCGAGAGGCCCGATTTTGCTTCTGCAGGAGACACAGATTTGCTTCCGCGAGATGCACGGCGTACGGATTTCTTGCATGCTGCGTTTTTTTAAATATATGCTCGACTAAGCGGCACGTAACTAACCTGGCCCAGCATGGGCGGAGCGCCGACTCTCCCGTGCATATTTTGTTTTCATTTTTACTTTAATTATATTTCTTAGCTGGAAAACTAGTTTCCTTAAATTTAAAAAATCATCATGCACATAAAAATATATTTATACATTATAGAAAAGGTTCAGGTAATTCTAAAAGTGTTTTGTGCAATTCACAGAAATGCACGTGACTTTTAAAAAATTCACATATTTCAAAAATATATTAATGACATTTAGAAATAATTTATACAGTGTAAATAATTTTTTGTGTAATTTAAAAATGTCTCATATCATTAAAAACTGTATTTTATATTTTTGAAATTTGCATTTCAAAAATATGTTTGTCAAGTTTGCATCCTCGATCCATTGAAAAGGACAGAGAAAGAAATAGAAGAAACAAGTCTTGTTGTCTTGTCCACCCACCGACAATGGAACCCAGCTTGAGCATGATCCGTTGTAAGTAGCTCCACTCTAAATGATCATATGCGTTGTTCCCCTAATGAAATGTAAACAGCAGAAGTGGTGATAGTATTATCCGTAATTAACCTTTCTGGTACAAACACCGACTGTTCTACTACAATGATTTATGGAAGAACAATTTCCAGCCTATTTGCCACAACTTTAAAGCTCTCTTAAAGAGAACTGTGCACTTTGCAACACCTCATCCATACCATGAGCAGGTTCGTTTTTTTTAGCCAGAACCGTAGAACAATTGTTCTACGGTATTTTTCATTAATTAAAAAGTACAAGTACATATATACATAAAAAAGTGAAAATCAGCCAATGCCAGCTCTAGGGAACATCATGATTAAATTAACTATTATGTTCTCTCCAAATTCTGATCTTCTCTGCCTTGGAAGCTTTGGCTCTGAGCTCTGTAACTTGAAGTCCTTCTTCAGGTAGTGTTTCCAAGTGTCCACAGAAGGTGCAGCTATTCTAAAGATTTTATCATTTCTGCTCATCCAGATGCCCCAGCAACCCATGCTAATGATATCCATGGCAATGGCTGATGGGAGGTGGTTCATGGAAAGATGAATTTCATCATATACAGAGATGCCTCTTAACTTGTTTGGAACTATGGGGTGCTAACATCTCCTAGCGAACTGGCAATCCCAGAAGATATGGACAACTGTTTCTTCGGTGGCATCAGAAATAGGGCACAAGTGTAGTCTTCCAAATACATGTTCCTCCTATGAATTAAGTTCCTGGTGCTGAGGCTATCACAAAGTAACAGCCAGAAGTCTTATGTATGAGTCTGCAAGCTGTTTTCCAAAGATATCTGAAGATGTCATGAGATGTGTTCTCCCCCTTGATAGCTTTGTACATTTTCATGGATGAGTATTTAGGTGCTGCCCATGTGTATGACCATCTGTCTTGGTTTGTAGATAATGCTTAACCATTCAGTATAGTTTGCGAGGAGTTGAATTGTTCAAATGCTAGCTGACATAGTGGCCTGTGGAAAAGTTGACTGATTTCATTGTGCTCCAGCACATAATGCAAAGAGATTGCCTGATTGATTGCAAAAGAGTGTAATTCAGGGAATTTGGTGTGTAGTGGTAACTCTTGCTACTTGTCAGACCAGAGTCCAGTGTATTGAGATCATTGTGGACTTAGCATAGTTCACCCTGAGTCCGATGTATTGAGCATAGTGTAAGAGGAGATTTTTTATGTGCTAGATATGTTTGTGATCAGCCTTGGCCATTAAAATGGTATCATCTGCATATTGTATATGAGCGGGTTCGTTCGTCTAAATATTTGGAAAAATTCCTCGCAAAAAAAATATTTGGAAAAGAAAAATCTGTAGCCAGACCTCCTAGATCCCATGGGGTTTCATCCATAGAACCATCCACGCGGTTTCAAACATGATATGGTATTTTTCTTCCTTCTCCTACTTTCTCGCTGATGGGAAAATCGTACCTTTATCTCGTTTTGCCAGCTCATCAATGCAAGACCCGATGAAACCTAAAATAGCAAGACACTAAATTATTTGCGTAGACGGCCGATCTTTCACGACACCTCTTGATCAACTGTTCTCCCCCTGTGTTCTTCTGCTCAACCTCCAAATATAATCTTTACCCATGTAAGAAAATATGAAGAAAAAAAATGACCTCCTCGGATAAAAATATGTGGTGCTGTGATGATCAACCCTCCATCGCCAGTAAATTTCATTAATGAAAATTCATAAATAGTATACATGACATGATTGCCCCGATTGGGGCGTTTTCTATATATTTTGATTACACAAATACGAAAACTAAATTCCAACTCAAAAAACTAAACTAAACTTATCTACACGTATACATGGACAAAGCCTTAACTTTTATATGGTGCATCCTCACCTGGGCGCAAAACCTCTCACGTCATTTGATGACAAATAAAATCCTAACTAGTAGATACAAAAAAAATAGGAATCCTAATACATTGTCACCGGATTGTGCCTATCACCATGACATGGAGGGGTACGATAATTGGAGTGGTTAGGGCTCATCTAGATGCCCTACCTCTTCCCACCTCACTGCTTCTCGGAATCTCGGGTGAAAGCCCTAAGTGTAGTGGGCGGCTACAGCGCTAAAGGCGTCGTGTCCTTCCTGGATGCATCGCCGTGAGAACTTTGTGATGGTGGCATCGCTTGGGTTCATTGGCAGGTGTAGATGTCGTTCCCCTTTTCCTCCAGGGGTCATCTGGTCCGAGGGAAATTCTCGATCTGAGTCTCTCGGATCGAATGATGACGGAGACTATGGTGTCGTTTTTCCTCCTGAGGGCATTGTTTCGGAGCAGAGGTTCACTAGAGGGGCCAACAGGTGGAGCGGTGTTGCATCTACCGCATTGAAGACGGCGGGTCTCGACAGAGTCTCAGCGTTGGACAGGGTCTGATGGACGCGCGTAGGCTCGTGGCATTGTCTAGCGTCATGGTGACGTCAGAGGCATATGGGCCTGGCAAGTTCTACGCAATGATCCCTTCTGAAGATGGGACGACGGATGACGGCGGTGGCATATCCTAGATCGTGTGGATGCGCTGCGCGTTGTAGGACGCCTAGACCGATTGGTGCTCTTAGCTGCCACGCGGGCGGATTCTTGAGGTCATTGGATTACATGGTGTCCGTTGGTGCTGTCAGGGCACATTTTTATACTTGTAGGTGTAGAGACTTTGTTTGCCTCGGAGGTGGCATTGCGTTACTCTTTGTATTTATTTTGTCAGACCCTGTTGAATAACTTAATAAAGATGAGTGCACTACCTCATTGTTCTAGGCACTAAAACGAGGCTTTTATTTACAAGAGGACCAGGCATTTCATTATGACACTACTAGGTGGTCAGCCACGAAAAGTTGTACAACAACCGGCTTTTTATTCATGGCAATATGTGTCTTATTTATATAATAAAGATCATAGTACAAGATAGGTAGAAACTGAACCTGATAAAAATTAAAAAACAACCAACTGAACGTTAGGCTTTGCACAAAGGAACAACAGCCAAAGATAGAAATACAATCAAGCACCAAGAAGCCCCTGAGCTTCTACGTGTAAGCACAGAGCGGTTTTGGAAAGATTCGGAACCTGCCATCCATTTTTTTCTTTTCTTTTTTCTATTTTACTGCACCCACATTTCTTGTTTTTTATTTCCATTTTTGTTTTAAGTCATTTTCTCTGTCCCTTTGTTGTTTTCAGCTCTCTCAATTTTTACAATAATACTTATAATTTGTCAAAATTCTTTGTCCCTTATGCACATCACATAAGCCTTGCAAGCATTACAACTAATGAGTTAGTTGCGAGATGATGTATTACGAAACGAGTAAAGAGACTTGCCGGTAACGAGATTGAACTAGGTATTGAGATACCGACGATCAAATCTCGGGCAAGTAACATACCGATGACAAAGGGAACAACGTATGTTGTTATGCGGTCTGACCGATAAAGATCTTCGTAGAATATGTAGGAGCCAATATGAGCATCCAGGTTCCTCTATTGGTTATTGACCGGAGACGTGTCTCGGTCATGTCTACATTGTTCTCGAACCCGTAGGGTCTGCACGCTTAAGGTTTTGATGACAGTTATATTATGAGTTTATGAGTTTTGATGTACCGAAGTTAGTTCGGAGTCCCGGATGTGATCACGGAGATAACGAGGAGTCTCGAAATGGTCGAGACATAAAGATTGATATATTGGACGGCTATATTCGGACACCGGAAGTGTTCCGGGTGATTTCGGAGAAAACCGGAGAGCCGGAGGGTTACCGGAACCCCCCCCCCCCCGGGAGAAGTAATGGGCCATATGGGCCTTAGTGGAGAGAGAGAGAGGGGCAGCCAAAGGTGGGCTGCGCGCCTCCTCCCCCTGGTCCGAATTGGACAAGGAGAGGGGGGGCGGCGCCCCCCTTTCCTTCTCCCTCCCCACTTCTTTCCCCCTCCTAGACCGACATTACGCGTACGCTTACGCGAGACCGGTTCTCCCGACGTGCTTTGCACAAAGGTGGCTAGCGGGTGACAGTTTCTCCAACTTTAGTTGAACCGAGTGTGGCTACGCCCGGTCCTTGCGAAGGTTAAAACAGCACCAACTTGACAAACTATCGTTGTGGTTTTGATGCGTAGGTAAGATTGGTTCTTGCTTAAGCCCGTAGCAGCCACGTAAAACTTGCAACAACAAAGTAGAGGATGTCTAACTTGTTTTTGCAGGGCATGTTGTGTTGTGATATGGTCAAGACATGATGCTAAATTTTATTGTATGAGATGATCATGTTTTGTAACCAAGTTATCAGCAACTGGCAGGAGCCATATGGTTGTCACTTTATTGTATGCAATGCAATTGCGCTGTAATGCTTTACTTTATCACTAAGCGGTAGCGATAGTCGTGGAAGCATAAGATCGGCGAGACGACAACGGTGCTACGATGGTGATCAAGGTGTCGCACCGATGACGATGGTGATCACGACGGTGCTTCAAAGATGGAGATCACAAGCATAAGATGATGATGGCCATATCATATCACTTATAATGATTGCATGTGATGTTTATCTTTTATGCATCTTATCTTGCTTTCATTGACGGTAGCATTTTAAGATGATCTCTCACTAATATCAAGAAGTGTTCTCCCTGAGTATGCACCGTTGCGAAAGTTCTTCGTGCTGAGACACCACGTGATGATCGGGTGTGATAGGCTCTACGTTCAAATACAACGGGTGCAAAACAGTTGCACACGCAGAATACTCAGGTTATACTTGACGAGCCAAGCATATACAGATATGGCCTCGGAACAAAGAGACCGAAAGGTCGAGCGTGAATCATATAGTAGATATGATCAACATAGCGATGTTCACCAATCAAACTACTCCATCTCACGTGATGATCGGACATGGTTTAGTTGATTTGGATCACGTAATCACTTAGAGGAATAGAGGGATGTCTATCTAAGTGGGAGTTCTTTAGTAATATGATTAATTGAACCTAAATTTATCATGAACTTAGTACCTGATAGTATCTTGCTTGTTTATGTTTGATTGTAGATAGATGGCCCGTGCTGTTGTTCCGTTGAATTTTAATGCGTTCCTTGAGAAAGCAAAGTTGAAAGATGATGGTAGCAATTACACGGACTAGGTCCGTAACTTGAGGATTATCCTCATTTCTGCACAGAAGAATTATGTCCTGGAAGCACCGCTGGGTGCCAGGCCTGCTGCTGGAGCAACACCAGATGTTATGAACGTCTGGCAGAGCAAAGCTGATGACTACTCGATAGTTCAGTGTGCCATGCTTTACGGCTTAGAATCGGGACTTCAACGACATTTTGAACGTCATGGAGCATATGAGATGTTCCAGGAGTTGAAGTTAATATTTCAAGCAAATGCCCGGATTGAGAGATACGAAGTCTCCAATAAGTTCTATAGCTGCAAGATGGAGGAGAACAGTTCTGTCAGTGAGCATATACTCAAAATGTCTGGGTATAATAATCACTTGATTCAATTGGGAGTTAATCTTCCAGATGATTGCGTCATTGACAGAATTCTCCAATCACTACCACCAAGCTACAAGAGCTTCATGATGAACTATAATATGCAAGAGATGAATAAGACTATTCCCGAGCTCTTCGCAATGCTGAAAGCTGCGGAGGTAGAAATCAAGAAGGAGCATCAAGTGTTGATGGTCAGCAAGACCACTAGTTTCAAGAAAAAGGGCAAAGGGAAGAACAAGGGGAACTTCAAAAAGAACAGCAAGCAAGTTGCTACTCAAGAGAAGAAACCCAAACCTGGACCTAAGCCTGAAACTGAGTGCTTCTACTGCAAGCAGACTGGTCACTGGAAGCGGAACTGCCCCAAGTATTTGGCGGATAAGAAGGATGGCAAGGTGAACAAAGGTATATGTGATATACATGTTATTGATGTGTACCTTACTAATGCTCGCAGTAGCACCTGGGTATTTGATACTGGTTCTGTTGCTAATATTTGCAACTCGAAACAGGGACTACAGATTAAGCGAAGATTGGCTAAGGACGAGGTGACGATGCGTGTGGGAAATGGTTCCAAAGTCGATGTGATCACAGTCGGCACGCTACCTCTACATCTACCTTCGGGATTAGTATTAGACCTAAATAATTGTTATTTAGTGCCAGCATTAAGCATGAACATTATAGCTGGATCTTGTTTGATGCGAGATGGTTATTCATTTAAATCAGAGAATAATGGTTGTTCTATTTATATGAGTAATATCTTTTATGGTCATGCACCCTTAAAGAGTGGTCTATTCTTATTAAATCTCGATAGTAGTGACACACATATTCATAATGTTGAAGCCAAAAGATGCAGAGTTGATAATGATAGTGCAACTTATTTGTGGCACTGCCGTTTGGGTCATATCGGTGTAAAGCGCATGAAGAAACTCCATACTGATGGGCTTTTGGAACCACTTGATTATGAATCACTTGGTACTTGCGAACCGTGCCTTATGGGTAAGATGACAAAAACACTGTTCTCCGGTACTATGGAGAGAGCAACAGATTTGTTGGAAATCATACATACAGATGTATGTGGTCCGATGAATGTTGAGGCTCGTGGCGGATATCGTTATTTTCTCACATTCACAGATGACTTAAGCAGATATGGGTATATCTACTTAATGAAACATAAGTCTGAAACGTTTGAAAAGTTCAAAGAATTTCAGAGTGAAGTTGAAAATCATCGTAACAAGAAAATAAAATTCCTACGATCTGATCGTGGAGGAGAATATTTGAGTTACGAGTTTGGTGTACATTTGAAACAATGTGGAATAGTTTCGCAACTCACGCCACCCGGAACACCACAGCGTAATGGTGTGTCCGAACGTCGTAATCGTACTTTACTAGATATGGTGCGATCTATGACGTCTCTTACTGATTTACCGCTATCGTTTTGGGGATATGCTCTAGAGATGGCCGCATTCACGTTAAATAGGGCACCATCAAAATCCGTTGAGACGACGCCTTATGAACTGTGGTTTGGCAAGAAACCAAAGTTGTCGTTTCTGAAAGTTTGGGGTTGCGATGCTTATGTGAAAAAGCTTCAACCTGATAAGCTCGAACCCAAATCAGAGAAATGTGTCTTCATAGGATATCCAAAGGAAACTATTGGATACACCTTCTATCACAGATCCGAAGGCAAGACTTTTTTTTCTAAATTCGGAAACTTTCTAGAGAAGGAGTTTCTCTCGAAAGATGTGAGTGGGAGGAAAGTAGAACTTGACGAGGTAACCTGCTCCCTTATTGGAAAGTAGTACATCACAGAAACCAGTTTCTGTGACACCTACACCAATTAGTGAGGAAGCTAATGATAATGATCATGAAACTTCAGAACAAGATTCTACTGAACCTCGTAGATCAACCAGAGTAAGATCCGCGCCAGAGTGGTACGGTAATCCTGTTCTGGAAGTCATGCTACTAGATCATGATGAACCTACGAACTATGAACAAGCGATGGTGAGCCCAGATTCCGCAAAATGGCTTGAAGCCATGAAATCTGAGATGGGATCCATGTATGAGAACAAAGTATGGACTTTGGTTGACTTGCCCAATGATCGGCAAGCGATTGAGAATAAATGGAACTTCAAGAAGAAGACTGACGCTGACGGTAATGTTACTGTCTACAAAGCTCGACTTGTCGCAAAAGGTTTTCGGCAAGTTCAAGGGATTGACAACGATGAGACCTTCTCACCCGTAGCGATGCTTAAGTCTGTCCGAATCATGTTAGCAATTACCGCATTTTATGATTATGAAATTTGGCAAATGGATGTCAAAACTGCATTCCTGAATGGATTTCTGCAAGAAGAGTTGTATATGATGCAGCCGGAAGGTTTTGTCGATCCAAAGGGAGCTAACAAAGTGTGCAAGCTCCAGCGATCCATTTATGGACTGGTGCAAGCCTCTCGGAGTTGGAATAAACGCTTTGATAGTGTGATCAAAGCATTTGGTTTTATATAGACTTTTGGAGAAGCATGTATTTACAAGAAAGTGAGTGGGAGCTCTGTAGCATTTCTGATATTATATGTAGATGACATATTACCATTGTTGAGGAAATCGTTAACTGGTAACTGATCGGTTGGCTGGCGAGTAGGGGATTAATAGGCTAATCGACAAGTTAATCGGCCATTTAATCAATTAATCGGACGATTTATCAGTTTATCGGCTACTCGGTGACCCTATGAGTAGGGATTAATCGGCAAGTTAACTGGTTAATCGGATGAATTCTTGAACAGGGCATATTACTAATCGAAAATGATATAGAATTTCTGGATAGCATAAAAGGATACTTGAATAAAAGTTTTTCAATGAAAGACCTCGGTGAAGCTGCCTACATATTGGGCATCAAGATCTATAGAGACAGATCGAGACGCTTAATTAGACTTTCACAAAGCACATACCTTGACAAAGTTTTGAAAAAGTTCAAAATGGATCAAGCAAAGAAAGGATTCTTGCCTGTGTTACAAGGTGTGAAATTGAGTAAGACTCAAAGTCCGACCAATGCAGAAGATAGAGAGAAAATGAAAGATGTTCCCTATGCTTCAGCCATAGGCTCTATCATGTCTGCAATGCTGTGTACCAGACCTGATGTGTGTCTTGCTATAAGTCTAGCAGGGAGGTACCAAAGTAATCCAGGAGTGGATCACTGGACAGCGGTCAAGAACATCCTGAAATACCTGAAAAGGACTAAGGATATGTTTCTCATATATGGAGGTGACAAAGATCTCATCGTAAATGGTTATGTTGATGCAAGCTTTGACACTGATCCGGACGATTCTAAATCGCAAACCGGATACGTGTTTACATTAAACGGTGGAGCTGTTAGTTGGTGCAGTTCTAAACAAAGCGTTGTGGCGGGATCTACATGTGAAGCGGAGTACATAGCTGCTTCGGAAGCAGCAAACGAAGGAGTCTGGATGAAGGAGTTCATATCCGATCTAGGTGTCATACCTAGTGCATCGGGTCCAATGAAAATCTTTTGTGACAATACTGGTGCAATTGCCTTGGCAAAGGAATCCAGATTTCACAAGAGAACCAAGCACATCAAGAGACGCTTCAATTCCATCCGGGATCTAGTCCAGGTGGGAGACATAGAGGTTTGCAAGATACATACGGATCTGAATATAGCAGACCCGTTGACTAAGCCTCTTCCACGAGCAAAACATGATCAGCACCAAAGCTCCATGGGTGTTAGAATCGTTACTGTGTAATCTAGATTAATCATGATTATTGAAGGAAATATGCCCTAGAGGAAATAATAATGTTATTATTTTATTTCCTTATATCATGATAAATGTTTATTATTCATGCTAGAATTGTATTATCCAGAAACATAATACTTGTGTGAATACATAGACAAACCAAACGTCACTAGTATGCCTCTACTTGACTAGCTCGTTAATCGAAGATGGTTATGTTTCCTAACCATAGACATGTGTTGTCATTTGATTAATGGGATCACATCATTAGGAAAATGATGTGATTGACATGACCCATTCCATTAGCTTAGCACCCTATCGTTTAGTATGTTGCTAGTGCTTTCTTCATGACTTATGCATGTTCCTATGACTATGAGATTATGCAACTCCCGTTTACCGGAGGAACACTTTGTGTGCTACCAAATGTCACAACGTAACTGGGTGATTATAAAGGAGCTCTACAAGTGTCTCCAAAGGTGAATGTTGGGTTGGCGTATTTCGAGATTAGGATTTGTCACTCCGATTGTCGGAGAGGTATCTCTGGGCCCTCTTGGTAATGCACATCACATAAGCCTTGCAAGCATTACAACTAATGAGTTAGTTGCGAGATGATATATTACGAAACGATTAAAGAGACTTGCCGGTAACGAGATTGAACTAGGTATTAGGATACCGACGATCAAATCTCGGGCAAGTAACATACCGATGACAAGGGGAACAACGTATGTTGTTATGCGGTCTGACCGATAAAGATCTTCGTAGAATATGTAGGAGCCAATATGAGCATCCAGGTTCCGCTATTGGTTATTGACCGGAGACGTGTCTCGGTCATGTCTACATTGTTCTCGAACCCGTAGGGTCCGCACGCTTAAGGTTTCGATGACAGTTATATTATGAGTTTATGAGTTTTGATGTACCGAAGTTAGTTCGGAGTCCCGGATGTGATCACAGACATAACGGGGAGTCTCAAAATGGTCGAGACATAAAGATTGATATATTGGACGGCTATATTCAGACACCGGAAGTGTTCCGGGTGATTTCGGAGAAAACCGGAGAGCCGGAGGGTTACCGGAACCCCCCGGGAGAAGTAATGGGCCATATGGGCCTTAGTGGAGAGAGAGAGGGGCAGCCAAAGGTGGGCCACGTGCCTCCTCCCCCCTGGTCCGAATTGGACTAGGAGGGGGGCGGCGCCCCCCTTTCCTTCTCCCTCCCCACTTCTTTCCCCCTCCTAGTAGGAGTCCTACTCCTACTAGGAGGAGGACTCCTCCTTGGCGCGCCATAGGGGCCGGCCGGCCTCCTCCCCTTGCTCCTTTATATACGGGGGCAGGGGGCACCCCTAGACACACAAGTTGATCCACGTGATCATATTCTTAGCCGTGTGGGGTGCCCCCTTCCACCACAATCCTCGATAATATTGTAGCTGTGCTTAGGCGAAGCCCTGCGACGGTAGTACATCAAGATCGTCACCACGCCGTCGTGCTGACGGAACTCTTCCCCGACACTTTGCTGGATCGGAGTCCAGGGATCGTCATCGAGCTGAACGTGTGCTAAAACTCGGAGGTGCCGTAGTTTCGGTGCTTGATCGATCGGGCCATGAAGACGTACGACTACATCAACCGCGTTGTGCTAACTCTTCCGCTATCGGTCTACAAGGGTACGTAGATCATACTCTCCCCTCTCGTTGCTATGCATCACCATGATCTTGCGTGTGCGTAGGAAAATTTTGAAATTACTACGTTCCCCAACACTTATCCATGGCCGCCGCGAACCGACCTCGTTGCGCTATAAAAGGAGGCCCCCGAGCTCCTCCGAGCACCCAGGCAACCTCAGGCCACTCCCACAACACACCCGCCGCCCGAAATCAATGGGGGAAAGCCATCTTCTCCGTCTCGGGCCGGTTCGGTCACCGCCACGCCCCAACTCCGTCCGTCGCAGCCAGGGCCTTCCCCGCCTTTCCAACACCACCGCTCGACTCCCCTTGACCCTGCGGAGCTGCCCAACACCTCAAACACGGTCGGGAGCCACGGTATCCCAAAGACACAAACCTGCCCGAAGCTCTCTCCGCCGCGGAGCTCGCCGTCGGCGATTCCCTCCGTCCCCGCCAGCCAGTCGACCACCGGGAGGACCGCCTAGGAGTGGCGGATCCATCCCTGGCCTCGGATGCCCTCGAGGAGCCCCCGTTCGCCGGCGACGATCGCCGGAGTCCCGTCCCCGCTCAGGCAGAGGAAAGGGGAGGGAGTGGAGACCAGTCAAACCTGACCAGTGGGCCCGCTGGACCCACTGTCGGTGACCACGAGCCGGTCCATGCTGGATAAGTGAAGATGTAAACCCCATAGTACGTCATCGCTACCCGTAAGCGTATTTCTATCTGAAACGTTTTCTTTTCTGTTTTAATTTAAAAAACAGAATTTGACCAAAACTTTGACTGGCTATAACTTCTTAAATATAAGTCCAAATGAATTGATTCTTTTTCCTACCTCTCTCAAATTTCACCTAGTTTATTTTAAGATTTATTTCAAAAATAATTAAGACAACTTTTTGTACTGTTTTTAAAGTATGTGTTATTTGCATATTTTTCGAAATAGGATTTTGGAGAGAGAGAGAAGAGATCTTTCAAAAAATATTGGAGTGCACCTCACCTCTCCACACCTTGAAGGCAAGCATTCTGAACCCTGGCATAATGTTTTGTGGGTTGTTCGATACGGTTATAACACCACCTCGACATGAAGCGTTGGTTATTTTTATGTGACGATACAATCATACACCTTGAGTAAATAAATGGAAATTCTTGCTGTTGAAAATGGATAAGCTTGTGATAGCAATCACCCTCATATGTACAGAGAGGCCATGGTGGAAGATACCGGTTGTAGCTGGTAGGCATGCCACCTGGTCCCGGGGCATGGGTGTTTCCGGTTGGGACCGAGAGGGGAGGCCACCCCTTAGAGCGCGCGATAAAAATTTGATCCCATGCTACGCGAGGTTGTAGCCTCCCCACTTAGAGTTTTGCTTAATAGGTGTCTAGGTGATTCCATACACGAGTAAAGTTAAGCTGGTGTGTGCAAGTCAGGCGTGTTTTCGACTAAAAGACCGTAGACGGAATTAGTTACGATGGACTAAAGAAATCCGTTACTCATGGGTAAAGAGTACTCCCTCTGCAGAGATAATACCTATTCGAATAGCTGTGTCCATGGTTAAGGACTATAGTCTGGGATGGGTCAAGGGTCGGTCTTAGTGTCGGTCTTCGGAGGAGAAACTATTAAACTAGAATATTGATCATGACTTGTGATGTATGATTATTATTATTATTATGGACTAACCATTTATGTTATTTGAATTATTGAGTATCCCTGGGACGGTTCTACCTCCTGGATATTCACTACGATTATTTTTATACATAAGCCCTTTATGTGGTGTCGCTCAGACGCCCGACTGTGGCATGTTTTGTTATTTCATTTAGTTATAAGCCCTTTATGTGGTGTCGCACAGACGCCCGACTGTGGCATGTTTGTTATTTCGTTTAATTATAAGCTCTTTATGTGGTGTCGCTTAGACGCCCGACTGTGGCATGTTTTGTTATTTCTTTTACTTATAAGCCCTTTATGTGGTGTCGCATAGACGCCCGACTGTGGCATGTTTGTTATTTCGTTTAATTATAAGCCCTTTATGTGGTGTCGCTCAGACGCCCGACTGAGGCATGCTTCATATTATTATCCTTTCGAGGCATCGCTTCAGACACCCGATCGGTGCTTCTCATTTCTACACCCTGTTTGTTTACTCATGTTTTATTTAAATGATCTACTTGCGTGCATCATAAACCTTATTTCACAACTGACGAAGTGATCATAGAATATTTTAAAGCATGATTATCAGTGACTATATTATACCTATGTTCTTAATGTTTGCGAGTACATTCAAAGTACTCACTGGCTTGTCCCTGGCTATTGTCTTGGCCAGATATCTTGCGTGGAAAGGAACGTTGTGATGACAGCCCCAGAACCTACACAATGGAGATAGCAGCCTCGCGAAGATAGGAGTTATCCTGGTCAGCTGTTCCTGTGGGAAATGGAGTCCCATAGACGCTGGTGACCCGCAAACCGCTTCCGCCTTCAGCCACTAAAAAACCAATTGTTTTACTCATAGGCTAGGATGGTCTTATACTACATATTATGTACTTTGCTTGGAATTTCTGTATCAAGTTGGTGCCTCATCAGCTAACAGTAATCCTGGGGCTGATGAGCACAAGGGCCATTTTCTGGGAAATTATACCCCGAAAACCCGTTCCTGACAAACTTGGTATCAGAACCAGGCTGACCATTGGCTAATCCTATCTTAGACAGGTCGAAAAACGTAGGTAAACCAACCCACCAGACCTTAACCAAACCCCGGCCAAGCTTCTCGTGTAAGATAGCCTCATAGTGAACCGACACCTTTTGGCAGTCGGTGCCCAACCTATGAACCTAGCTTGTCGATCACGCGCCAGTGACCGGCCCCCAAATAGTCCTTTTCGCAAGCGTGCGAAGGAAGACTCCGTCCCCTTTTTCTATAAAAAGGTCATGCTTGCCTCAACCCAGCACAGCACAGCCTCTACCCCACACCAAGCCATAATGTCTGGCCCCATTGTTCACAATGAGACCACAGCAGCCAACCTTGGAGGTTTTGTGACCGTGCTAGCAAACCTCACCCGCCGTGCCTTTGCATTAGAAGAGCCCCCAGAATATGTTGTGTACCAAGGATCCATGAGTGGTGAGAGCCGTCTATTTTGGGCCACTGTGCACATCTATGGTAGGGATTTATCACCAGAACGCCCCTACAGGTTCACCGGAAGGACAACTTCCTTTGAGCCACAAGCCATCCAACTAGCTGCTCGAGAAGCTATAGTTCAACTCCGGCACTTGTCGCCCTGAGTTAACTGTCGCTCCTTCTACTACTACACCAGCCATGACAGGTATGGTAGACCACCCCAAGTCTGTTGGGGAACGTTGTAGAAAACAAAAAAAATTCCTACGGTTTCACCAAGATCCATCTATGAGTTCATCTAGCAACGAGTGGTTGGATGCATCTACGTACCTTGTAGATCGCGAGCGGAAGCATTCAAAGAATGGGGATGAGGGAGTCGTCCTCGACGTGATCCAAATCACCGGAGATCCTAGCGCCGAACGGACGGCACCTCCGCGTTCAACACACGTACGGTCAGCGTAACGTCTCCTCCTTCTTGATCCAGCAAGGGGAAGGAGAGGTTGAGGAAGATGGCTCCAGTAGCAGCACGACGGCGCGGTGGTGATGGAGCTGCAGTACTCCGGCAGGGCTTCGCCAAGCTCAATGGAGAAGGAGGAGGTGTTGGAGAGGGAGAAGGAGGCACCAATGGCGTAGTTCAGAAGCCCTCCCTCCCCCCACTATATATAGGGGGCCTAAGGCGGCGCCGGCCCTAGGAGATGCAATCTCCTAGGGGGGGCGGCGGCCAAGGGGTGGGGGGCTTGCCCACCAAGCAAGGGGGCGCCCCCTTTTAGGGTTTCCCCCACCCTAGGCGCATGGGCCCTAGGGGAAGTGGCGCCCCAGCCCACTTTGGGCTGGATCCCTTCCCACTTCAGCCCATGGGGCCCTCCGGGATAGGTGGCCCCACCCGGTGGACCCCCGGGACCCTTTCGGTGGTCCCGGTACAATACCGGTGACCCCGAAACTGGTCCCGATGGCCGAAATAGCACTTCCTATACATAATTCTTTACCTCCGGACCATTCCGGAACTCCTCGTGATGTCCGGGATCTCATACGGGACTCCGAACAACATTCGGGTTACTGCATATACATATCCCTACAACCCTAGCGTCACCGAACCTTAAGTGTGTAGTGTTGGAAATATGCCATAGAGGCAATAATAAATTAGTTATTATTATATTTCCTTGTTCATGATAATCGTTTATTATCCATGCTAGAATTGTATTGATAGGAAACTCAGATACATGTGTGGATACATAGACAACACCATGTCCCTAGTAAGCCTCTAGTTGACTAGCTCGTTGATCAATAGATGGTTACGGTTTCCTGACCATGGACATTGGATGTCGTTGATAACGGGATCACATCATTAGGAGAATGATGTGATGGACAAGACCCAATCCTAAGCATAGCACTAGATCGTGTAGTTCGTATGCTAAAGCTTTTCTAATGTCAAGTATCATTTTCCTTAGACCATGAGATTGTGCAACTCCCGGATACCGTAGGAGTGCTTTGGGTGTGCCAAACGTCACAACGTAACTGCGTGGCTATAAAGGTACACTACGGGTATCTCCGAAACTGTCTGTTGGGTTGGCACGAATCAAGACTGGGATTTGTCACTCCGTGTGACGGAGAGGTATCTCTGGGCCCACTCGGTAGGACATCATCATAATGTGCACAATGTGATCAAGGAGTTGATCACGGGAAGATGTGTTACAGAACGAGTAAAAGAGACTTGCCAGTAACGAGATTGAACAAGGTATCGGGATACCGACGATCGAATCTCGGGCAAGTGTCGTATCGATAGACAAAGGGAATTGTATACGTGATTGATTAAGTCATTGACATCGTGGTTCATCCGATGAGATCATCGTGGAACATGTGGGAGCCAACATTGGTATCCAGATCCCGCTATTGGTTATTGACCGGAGAGTCATCTCGGTCATGTCTGCATGTCTCCCGAACCCGTAGGGTCTACACACTTAAGGTTCAGTGACGCTAGGGTTATAGAGATATTAGTATGCGGTAACCCGAAAGTTGTTCGGAGTCCCGGATGAGATCCCGAACACCACGAGGAGTTCCGGAATGGTCCGGAGGTAAAGAATTATATATAGGAAGTGCTATTTCGGCCATCAGGACAAGTTTCGGGGTCACCGGTATTGTACCGGGACCACCGGAAGGGTCCCGGGGGTCCACCGGGTGGGGCCACCTGCCCCGGAGGGCCACATGAGCTGTAGGGGGTGCGCCTTGGCCTACATGGGCCAAGGGAACCAGCCCCTAGAGGCCCATGCGCCAAAGGGACAAGAGGAGGGGAGAGTCCTAAAGGGGGAAGGCACCTCCGAGGTGCCTTGGGGAGGATGGACTCCTCCCCTCCTTGGCCGCACCCTTCCTTGGAGGAAGGGGCAAGGCTGTGCCCTCCCCCTCTCCCTTGGCCCTATATATAGTGGGGGAAGGGAGGGCAACCATACCTAAGCCTTGGCGCCTCCCTTTCCCTCCCACGACACATCTCCCTCCTCCCGCAGCGCTTGGCGAAGCCCTGTTGGAATCCCGCTACTTCCCCCACCACGCCGTCGTGCTGCTGGATCTCCATCAACCTCTCCTCCCCCCTTGCTGGATCAAGAAGGAGGAGACGTCGCTGCTCCGTACGTGTGTTGAACGCGGAGGTGCCGTCCGTTCGGCGCTAGGATCATCGGTGATTTGGATCACGATGAGTACGACTCCATCAACCCCGTTCTCTTGAACGCTTCCGCGTGCGATCTACAAGGGTATGTAGATCCACTCCTCCCTCGTTGCTAGATGACTCCATAGATAGATCTTGGTGACATGTAGGAAAATTTTGAATTTCTGCTACGTTCCCCAACAGTGGCATCATGAGCTAGGTCTGTGCGTAGCTTCTATGCACGAGTAGAACACAAAGTAGTTGTGGGCGTTGATTTTGTCAATTTACTTGCCGTTACTAGTCTTATCTTGATTCGGCGGCATCGTGGGATGAAGCGGCCTGGACCAACCTTACACGTACGCTTACGTGAGACCGGTTCCACCGACTGACATGCACTAGTTGCATTAGGTGGCTGGCGGGTGTCTGTCTCTCCCACTTTAGTCGGATCGGATTCGATGAAAAGTGTCCTTATGAAGGGTAAATAGCAATTGGCATATCACGTTGTGGTTTTTGCGTAGGTAATAAACGTTCTTGCTAGAAACCCATAGAAGCCACGTAAAACATGCAAACAACAATTAGAGGACGTCTAACTTGTTTTTGCAGGGTACGCTATGTGATGTGATATGGCCAAAAGGATGTGATGAATGATATATGTGATGTATGAGATTGATCATTTTCTTGTAATAGGAATCACGACTTGCATGTCGATGAGTATGACAACCGGCAGGAGCCATAGGAGTTGTCTTAATTTATTTATGACCTGCGTGTCAACATAAACATCATGTAATTACTTTACTTTATCGCTAACTGTTAGCTGTAGTAGTAGAAGTAATAAGTTGGCGAGACAACTTCATGGAGACACAATGATGGAGATCATGATGATGGAGATCATGGTGTCGTGCCGGTGACGTTGATGATCATGGAGCCCCGAAGATGGAGATCTAAAGGAGCAATATGATATTGGCCATATCATGTCACTATTTGATTGCATGTGATGTTTATCATGTTTTTGCATCTTGTTTACTTAGAACGACGGTAGTAAATAAGATGATCCCTCATAATAATTTCAAGAAAGTGTTCCCCCTAACTGTGCACCGTTGCGATAGTTCGTTGTTTCGAAGCACCACGTGATGATCGGGTGTGATAGATTCTAACGTTCACATACAACGGGTGTAAGACAGATTTACACACGCGAAACATTTAGGTTGACTTGACGAGCCTAGCATGTGTACAGACATGGCCTCGGAACACAGAAGACCGAAAGGTCGAGCATGAGTCGTATGGTAGATACGATCAACATGAAGATGTTCACCGATGTTGACTAGTCCGTCTCACGTGATGATCGGACACAGCCTAGTTGACTCGGATCATGTAATCACATAGATGACTAGAGGGATGTCTATCTGAGTGGGAGTTCATAAGATGAACTTAATTATCCTGAACATAGTCAAAAGGTCTTCACAAATTATGTCGTAGCTCGTGCTTCAGTTCTACTGTTTAGTTATGTTCCTAGAGAAAATTTAGTTGAAAGTTGATAGTAGCAATTATGCGGACTAGGTCCATAAACTGAGGATTGTCCTCATTGCTTCATAGAAGGCTTATGTCCTTAATGCACCGCTCAGTGTGCTGAACCTCGAACGTTGTCTGTGGATGTTGCGAACATCTGACATACACATTTTGATAACTACGTGATAGTTCAGTTAAACGGTTTAGAATTGAGGCACCGAAGTGTTGGAAATATTCCCTAGAGGCAATAATAAATTAGTTATTATTATATTTCCTTGTTCATGATAATCGTTTATTATCCATGCTATAATTGTATTGATAGGAAACTCAGATACATGTGTGGATACATAGACAACACCATGTCCCTAGTAAGCCTCTAGTTGACTAGCTCGTTGATCAATAGATGGTTACGGTTTCCTAACCATGGACATTGGATGTCGTTGATAACGGGATCACATCATTAGGAGAATGATGTGATGGACAAGACCCAATCCTAAGCATAGCACAAAGATCGTGTAGTTCGTATGCTAAAGCTTTTCTAATGTCAAGTATCATTTCCTTAGACCATGAGATTGTGCAACTCCCGGATACCGTAGGAGTGCTTTGGGTGTGCCAAACGTCACAACGTAACTGGGTGACTATAAAGGTGCATTACAGGTATCTCCGAAAGTGTCTGTTGGGTTGGCACGAATCGAGACTGGGATTTGTCACTCCGTGTAAGCAGAGAGGTATCTCTGGGCCCACTCGGTAGGACATCATCATATGCGCAATGTGACCAAAGAGTTGATCACGGGATGATGTGTTACGGAACGAGTAAAGAGACTTGCCGGTAACGAGATTGAACTAGGTATTGGATTCCGACGATCGAATCTCGGGCAAGTAACATACCGCTAGACAAAGGGAATTGTATACGGGATTGATTAAGTCCTTGACATCGTGGTTCATCCGATGAGATCATCGTGGAACACGTGGGAGCCATCATGGGTATCCAGATCCCGCTGTTGGTTATTGACCGGAGAACGTCTCGGTCATGTCTGCATGTCTCCCGAACCCGTAGGGTCTACACACTTAAGGTTCGGTGATGCTAGGGTTATAGAGATATTAGTATGCGGTAACCCGAAAGTTGTTCGGAGTCCCGGATGAGATCCCGGACGTCACGAGGAGTTCCGGAATGGTCCGGAGGTAAAGAATTATATATAGGAAGTGCTATTTCGGCCATCGGGACAAGTTTCGGGGTCATCGGTATTGTACCGGGACCACCGGAAGGGTCCCGGGGGTCCACCGGGTGGGGCCACCTGCCCCGGGGGGCCACATGGGCTGTAGGGGGTGTGCCTTGGCCTATATGGGCCAAGGGCACCAGCCCCAAGAGGCCCATGCGCCAAGAGAAGAGAAAAGGGGAGAGTCCTAAAAGGGGAAGGCACCTCCGAGGTGCCTTAGGGAGGATGGACTCCTCCCCCCCCCTTGGCCGCACCCTTCCTTGGAGGAAGGGGCAAGGGCTGCCCCTCCCCCTCTCCCTTGGCCCTATATATAGTGGGGAAAAGGAGGAGCAAACTAATATAAGGCCTGGCGCCTCCCTCTCCCTCCCGTGACACATCTTCCTCCTCCCGCGGCGCTTAGCGAAGCCCTGTTGGAATCCCGCTACTTCCACCACGCCGTCGTACTGCTGGATCTCCATCAACCTCTCCCTCCTCCTTGCTGGATCAAGGCATGGGAGACGTCTCCGTTCCGTACGTGTGTAGAACGCGGAGGTGCCGTCCGTTCGGCACTAGGATCATCGGTGATCTGAATCACGACGAGTACGACTCCATCAACCCCGTTCACTTGAACGCTTCCGCTTAGCGATCTACAAAGGTATGTAGATGCACTCTCCTTCCCCTCGTTGCTAGTCTCTCCATAGATAGATCTTGGTGACACGTAGGAAAATTTTGAATTTCTACTACGTTCCCCAACAGTGGCATCATGAGCTAGGTCTATTGCGTAGATTCTATGCACGAGTTGAACACAAAGTAGTTGTGGGCGTTGATTTTGTTCAATATGCTTGCCATTACTAGTCTTATCTTGATTCGGCGGCATCGTGGGATGAAGCGGCCCGGACCAACCTTACACGTATTCTTACGTGAGACCGGTTCCACCGACAAACATGCACTAGTTGCATAAGGTGGCTGGCGGGTGTCTGTCTCTCCCACTTTAGTCGGATCGGATTCGATGAAAAGGCTCCTTATGAAGGGTAAATAGCAATTTGCATATCACGTTGTGGTCTTTGCGTAGGTAAGAACCGTTCTTGCTAGAAACCCATAGCATCCACGTAAAACATGCAAACAACAATTAGAGGACGTCTAACTTGTTTTTGCAGGGTATGCTATGTGATGTGATATGGCCAAAAGGATGTGATAAATGATATATGTAATGTATGAGATTGATCATGTTCTTGTAATAGATGATCATGGAGCCCCAAGATGGAGATCAAAGGAGCTACATGATATTGGCCATATCATGTCACTATTTTATTGCATGTGATGTTTATCATGTTTATACTTATTTGCTTAGAACGACGGTAGTAAATAAGATGATCCCTCATTAAAATTTCAAGAAGTGTTCTCCCCTGACTGCGCACCGTTGCTACAGTTCGTCGTTTTGAAGCACCACGTGTTAATCGGGTGTGATAGATCCTTACGTTCACATACAACGGGTGTAAGACAGTTTTACACAGCAAAAACACTTAGGGTTAACTTGACGAGCCTAGCATGTACAGACATGGCCTCGGAACACAGAGACCGAAAGGTCGAGCATGAGTCGTATAGAAGATACGATCAACATGAAGATGTTCACCGACGTTGACTAGTCCGTCTCACGTGTTAATCAGACACGGCCTAGTTCACTCGGATCATGTAATCACTTAGATGACTAGAGGGATGTGTATTTAAGTGGGTGTTCATAAGATGAACTTAATTATCCTGAACATAGTCAAAAAGGATTTTGCAAATTATGCCGTAGCTCGCGTTTTCAGTTCTACTGTTTAGATATGTTCCTAGAGAAAAATTAGTTGAACGTTGATAGTAGCAATTATGCGGACTAGGTCCGTAAACCGAGGATTGTCCTCATTTCTTCATAGAAGGCTTATGTCCTTAATGCACCGCTCAGTGTGCTGAACCTCGAACGTCGTCTGTGGATGTTGCGAACATCTGACATACACATTTTGATAACTATGTGATAGTTCAGTTAAACGGTTTATAATTGAGGCACCGAAGACGGTTTTTGAAACGTCGCGAAACATATGAGATGTTTTGAGGGTTGAAATTAGGATTTCAGGCTTGTGCCCACGTCAAGAGGTATAAGACCTCCGACGATTTTCTTAACCTGCAAACTAAGGAGAAAAGTTCAATTGTTGTGCTTGTGCTCAGATTGTCTGAGTACAACAATCGCTTGAATCAAGTGGGAGTTGATCTTCCAGATGAGATAGTGATGTTTCTCCGAAGTCATTACCACCAAGCTGCTAGAGCTTCGTGATGAACTATAATATATCGGGGACATGTATGATGATCCTTGAGATGTTCGTGATGTTTGACACCACAAAAGTAGAAATCAAGAAGGAGCATCAATTGTTGATGGTTGGTGAAACCACTAGTTTCAAGAAGGGCAAGGGCACGAAGGGATACTTCATAAAACGGCAATTCAGCTGCTGCTCCAGTGAAGAAACCCAAGGTTGAACCCAAACCCGAGACTAAGTGCTTCTGTAATAAAGGGAACAGCCACTGGAGCAGAATTACCCTAGATACTTGGTAGATTAGAAGGCTGGCAAAGTCGATAGAAGTATATTGGATATACATTGTGTTGATGTGTACTTTACTAGTACTCCTAGTAGCACCAGGGTATTAGATACCGGTTCGGTTGCTAAGTGTTAGTAACTCGAAATAAAAGCTACGGAGTAAACGGAGACTAGCTAAAGGTGAGCTGACGATATGTGTTGGAAGTGTTTCCAATGTTGATATGATCAAGCATCGCACGCTCCCTCTACCATCGAGTTTGGTGTTTGCATTGAGCATAGACATGATTGTATTATGTCTATCGCAATACGGTTATTCATTTAAGGAGAATAACGGTTACTCTATTTATTTGAATAATACCTTCAATGGTCTTGCACCTAAAATGAATGGTTTATTGAATCTCGATCGTAGTGATACACATGTTCATGCCAAAAGATAGTAATGATAGAACCACCTGCTTGTGGCACTGCCACTTAAGTCATATCGGTATTAAACGCATGAAGAAGCTCCATGTTGATGGATCTTTGGGCTCACTCGGTTTTGAAAAGTTTGAGACATGTGAACCATGTCTGTTGGTATATATGCATGAAGAAACTCCATGCAAATGGACCGTTTTGTACTCACTTGATTTTGAATCACTTGAGACATGCAAATCATACCACATGGGCAAGATGACTGAAAGCCTCGTTTTCAGTAAAATGGAACTAGAAAGCAACTTGTTGGAAGTAATACATTTTTGATGTGTGCAGTCCAATGAGTGCTGAGGCATGTAGTGGATATCGTTATGTTCTTACTTCACAGATGATTTGAGTAGATGTTGAGTATATTTACTTGATGAATCACGAGTCTGAATTATTGAAAGGTTCAAGTAATTTCAGGGTGAAGTTGAAAGATCGTCGTGACAAGAGGATAAAATATCTATGATATGATCATAGAGATGAATATCTGAATTACGAGTTTGACACAGAATTAAGACATTGTGGAAATTGTTTCACAACTAATACAGCCTGGAACACCATAGTGTGACGGTGTGTCCGAACATCATAACTGCACCCTATTTGGATATGATGCATACCATGATGTCTCTTATCGAATTACCACGATAGTTTATGGGTTAGGCATTAGAGACAACCACATTCACTTTAAATAGGGCACCATGTAATTCCGATGAGATGACACCGTATGAACTATGGTTTAGAGAAACCTAAGCTGTCATTTCTTAAAAGTTTGGGGCTGCGACGCTTATGTGGAAAAGTTTCAGGCCGATAAGCTCGAACCCAAAGCGGATAAATGCATCTTCATAGGACAACCCAAAACAGTTGGGTATACCTCCTGTCTCAGATTCGAAAGCAATAAGGGATTGTTTCTAGAATCGGGTCCTTTCTCGAGGAAAAGTTTCTCTCGAAAGAATTGAGTGGGAGGATGGTGGAGACTTGATGAGGTTATTGAACTGTCACTTCAACTAGTGTATAGCAGGACACAAAGAGTTACTCCTGTGGCACCTACACCAATTGAAGTGGAAGCTTATGATATTGATCATGAGACTTCGGATCAAGTCACTACCAAACATCGTAGGATGACAAGGATGCGTACTACTTTAGAGTGGTACGTAACCCTGTCTTGGAAGTCATGTTGCTAGACAACAATGAACCTACGAGCTATGGAGAAGCGATGGTGGGCCCGGATTCCGATAAATGGCTCGAGGCCATATAATCCGAGAGAGGATCCATATATGAAAACAAAGTGTAGACTTTGGAAGAACTACTTGATGGTCGTAAGGCTGTTAGGTACATATGGATTTTAAAAGGAAGACGGACAATGATGGTAAGTATCACCGTTAAGAAAGCTCGACTTGTCGTTAAGATGTTTTCTAACAAGATCAAGGAGTTGACTACGGTGAGACTTTCTCACTCGTAGCGATGCTAAGAGTCTGTTGGAATTATATTAGCGATTACTGCATTATTTATGAAATCTTGAAGATACGATGTCAAAACATTGTTTCCTCGACGATTTTCTTGAGGAAAGGTTGTATGTGATAAAACCGGAAGGTTTTGTCAATCCTGAAAGATGCTAATAAGTATGCAAAGCTCCAGCAATCCTGCTGAGGACTGGAGTAAGCATCTCGGAGTTGGAATGTATGCTTTGATGAGATGATCAAAGATTTTGGGTGTATACAAAGTTTGTGAGAAACTGGTATTTCCAAAAAGTGAGTGGGAGCACTATAGAATTTCTGATGAATATATGTTGTTGATCGGAAATGACGTAGAATTTCTGGAAAGCATATAGGGTTATTTGGAAAGTGTTTTTCAATGGAAAGCCTGGATTAAGCTACTTGAGCATTGAGCATCAAGAGTTATAAGGATAGATCAAAATGCTTAATAGTACTTTCAAATGAGCACATGCCTTGACGTGATCTTGAAGGTGTTCAAGATGGATCAGTCAAAGAAGGAGTTCTTGCCTGAGTTGTAAGGTATGAAGTTAAGACTTAAAGCTCGACCACGGCAGAATAGAGAGAAAAGACGAAGGTCGTCCCCTATGCTTAAGACGTAGGCTCTACATTATGCTATGTTGTGTACCGCACCTGAAATGTGCCTTGCCATGAGTCAGTCAAGGGGTACAAGACTGATCCATGAATGGATCACAGAACAGCGGTCAAAGTTATCCTTAGTAACTGGTGGACTAAGGAAGTTTCTCGGTTATGGAGGTGGTAAAAAGAGTTTGTCGTAAAGGGTTACGTTGATGCAAGCTTAACACCTATCCGGATAGCTTTGAGTAGAGATACCGGATGCATATAATGGAGCAACAATTTAGAATAGCTCCAAGTAGAACAGTTATTTGGAATAGCTCCAAATAGAGCGTGGTAGCTACATCTAGTAGATGACATAGAGATTTATAAAGCACACATGGATCTGAAAGGTTCAGACCCGTTGACTAAAACCTCTCTCACAAGCAACATGATCAAACCTAGAACTCATTGAGTGTTAATCACATAGTGATGTGAACTAGACTACTGACTCTAGTAAACTCTTGGGTGTTAGTCACATGGCGATGTGACCTTGAGTGTTAATCACATGGCGATGTGAACTAGATTATTGACTCTAGTGCAAGTGGGAGACTGTTGGAAATATGCCCTAGAGGCAATAATAAATTAGTTATTATTATATTTCCTTGTTCATGATAATCGTTTATTATCCATGCTATAATTGCATTGATAGGAAACTCAGATACATGTGTGGATACATTGACAACACCATGTCCCTAGTAAGCCTCTAGTTGACTAGCTCGTTGATCAATAGATGGTTACGGTTTCCTAACCATGGACATTGGATGTCGTTGATAACGGTATCACATCATTAGGAGAATGATGTGATGGACAAGACCCAATCCTAAGCATAGCACAAAGATCGTGTAGTTCGTATGCTAAAGCTTTTCTAATGTCAAGTATCATTTCCTTAGACCATGAGATTGTGCAACTCCCGGATACCGTAGGAGTGCTTTGGGTGTGCCAAACGTCACAACGTAACTGGGTGACTATAAAGGTGCATTACAGGTATCTCCGAAAGTGTCTGTTGGGTTGGCACGAATCGAGACTGGGATTTGTCACTCCGTGTAAGCAGAGAGGTATCTCTGGGCCCACTCGGTAGGACATCATCATATGCGCAATGTGACCAAAGAGTTGATCACGGGATGATGTGTTACGGAACGAGTAAAGAGACTTGCCGGTAACGATATTGAACTAGGTATTGGATTCCGACGATCGAATCTCGGGCAAGTAACATACCGCTAGACAAAGGGAATTGTATACGGGATTGATTTAGTCCTTGACATCATGGTTCATCTGATGAGATCATCGTGGAACATGTGGGAGCCATCATGGGTATCCAGATCCCGCTGTTGGTTATTGACCGGAGAACGTCTCGGTCATGTCTGCATGTCTCCCGAACCCGTAGGGTCTACACACTTAAGGTTCGGTGACGCTAGGGTTATAGAGATATTAGTATGCGGTAACCCGAAAGTTGTTCGGAGTCCCGGATGAGATCCCGGACGTCACGAGGAGTTCCGGAATGGTCCGGAGGTAAAGAATTATATATAGGAAGTGCTATTTCGGCCATCGGGACAAGTTTCGGGGTCATCGGTATTGTACCGGGACCACCGGAAGGGTCCCGGGGGTCCACCGGGTGGGGCCACCTGCCCCGGGGGGCCACATGGGCTGTAGGGGGTGTGCCTTGGCCTATATGGGCCAAGGGCACCAGCCCCAAGAGGCCCATGCGCCAAGAGAAGAGAAAAGGGGAGAGTCCTAAAAGGGGAAGGCACCTCCGAGGTGCCTTAGGGAGGATGGACTCCTCCCCCCCCCCTTGGCCGCACCCTTCCTTGGAGGAAGGGGCAAGGGCTGCTCCTCCCCCTCTCCCTTGGCCCTATATATAGTGGGGAAAAGGAGGAGCAAACTAATATAAGGCCTGGCGCCTCCCTCTCCCTCCCGTGACAAATCTTCCTCCTCCCGCGGCGCTTAGCGAAGCCCTGTTGGAATCCCGCTACTTCCAGCACGCCGTCGTACTGCTGGATCTCCATCAACCTCTCCCTCCTCCTTGCTGGATCAAGGCATGGGAGACGTCTCCGTTCTGTACGTGTGTTGAACGCGGAGGTGCCGTTCGTTCGGCACTAGGATCATCGGTGATCTGAATCACGACGAGTACGACTCCATCAACCCCGTTCACTTGAACGCTTCCACTTAGCGATCTACAAAGGTATGTAGATGCACTCTCCTTCCCCTCGTTGCTAGTCTCTCCATAGATAGATCTTGGTGACACGTAGGAAAATTTTGAATTTCTGCTACGTTCCCCAACACGAAGACGGTTTTGAAACGTCGCAAAACATATGAGATGTTTTGAGGGCTGAAATTGGGATTATGTCTATCGCAATACGGTTATTCATTTAAGGAGAATAACATTTACTCTGTTTATTTGAATAATACCTTCAATGGTCTTGCACCTGAAGTGAATGGTTTATTGAATCTCGATCGTAGTGATACACATGTTCATGCCAAAAGATAGTAATGATAGTACCACCTACTTGTGGCACTGCCACGTAAGTCATATCGGTATAAAACGCATGAAGAAGTTCCATGTTGATGGATCTTTGGGCTCACTCGTTTTTGAAAGGTTTGAGACATGCGAACCATGTCTATTGGTGTATATGCATGAAGAAACTCCATGCAAATGGACCATTTGGACTCACTTGATTTTGAATCACTTGAGACATGCAAATCATACCACATGGGCAAGATGACTGAAAGCCTCGTTTTCAGTAAAATGGAACTAGAAAGCAACTTGTTGGAAGTAATACATTTTGATGTGTGCAGTCCAATCAGTGTTGAGGCGTGTAGTGGATATCGTTATGTTCTTACTTCACAGATGATTTGAGTAGATGTTGAGTATATTTACTTGATGAATCATGAGTCTGAATTATTTAAAGGTTCAAGTAATTTCAGGGTGAAGTTAAAGATCGTCGTGACAAGAGGATAAAATATCTATGATATGATCATAGAGATGAATATCTGAATTACGAGTTTGGCACAGAATTAAGACATTGTGGAAATTGTTTCACAACTAATACAGCCTGGAACACCATAGTGTGATGGTGTGTCCGAACATCATAACTGCACCCTATTGGATATGATGCATACCATGATGTCTCTTATCGAATTACCACGATAGTTTATGGGTTAGGCATTAAAGACAACTACATTCACTTTAAATAGGGCACCACGTAATTCCGATGAGATGACACCGTATGAACTATGGTTTAGGGAAACCTAAGCTGTCATTTCTTAAAAGTTTGGGGCTGCGACGCTTATGTGAAAAAGTTTCAGGCTGATAAGCTCGAACCCAAAGCGGATAAATGCATCTTCATAGGACACCCAAAACAGTTGGGTATACCTCCTGTCTCAGATTCGAAAGCAATAAGGGATTGTTTCTAGAATCGGGTTCTTTCTCGAGGAAAAGTTTCTCTCAGAAGAATTGAGTGGGAGGATGGTGGAGACTTGATGAGGTTATTGAACCGTCTCTTCAACTAGTGTGTGACAGGGCACAGGAGTTGTTCCTGTGGTAGCTACACCAATTGAAGTGGAAGCTTATGATAGTGATCATGAAACTTCAGATCAAGTCACTACCAAACCTCGTGGGATGACAAGGATGCGTACTACTTCAGAGTGGTACGTAATCCTATCTTGGAAGTCATGTTGCTAGACAACAATGAACCTACGAGCTATGAAGAAGCGATGGTGGGCCCGGATTCCGATAAATGGCTCGAGGCCATAAAATCCGAGAGAGGATCCATGTATGAAAACAAAGTGTAGACTTTGGCAGAACGGCTCGATGGTCGTAAGGCTGTTGAAGTACAGATGGATTTTTTAAAATGAAGATGGACAATGATGGCAAGTATCACCATTAAGAAAGCTCGACTTGTCGTTAAGATGTTTTCCGACAAGTTCAAGGAGTTGACTACGATGAGACTTTCTCACTCATAGCGATGCTAAGAGTCTGTTGGAATTATATTAGCGATTACTGCATTATTTATGAAATCTCTCAGATAGGATGTCAAAACATTGTTTCCTCGACGTTTTTTGAGGAAAGGTTGTATGTGATACAAACCGGAAGGTTTTGTCAATCCTGAAAGATGCTAATAAGTATGCAAAGCTCCAGCAATCCTTCTAGGGACTGGAGTAAGCATCTCGGAGTTGGAATGTATGCTTTGATGAGATGATCAAAGATTTTGGGTGTATACAAAGTTTATGAGAAACTTGTATTTCCAAAGAAGTGAGTGGGAGCACTATAGAATTTCTGATAAATATATGTTGTTGACATATTGTTGATCAGAAATGATGTAGAATTTCTGGAAAGCATATAGGGTTATTTGGAAAGTGTTTTTCAATGGAAAGCCTGGATTAAGCTACTTGAACATTGAGCATCAAGATCTATAAGAATAGATCAAAACGCTTAATGGTACTTTCAAATGAGCACATACCTTGACATGATCTTGAAGGTGTTCAAGATGGATCAGTCAAAGAAGGAGTTCTTGCCTGAGTTGTAAGGTATGAAGTTAAGACTTAAAGCTCGACCACGGCAGAATAGAGAGAAAGGACGAAGGTCGTCCCCTATGCTTAAGACATAGGCTCTACAGTATGCTATGCTGTGTACCGCACCTGAAATGTGCCTTGCCATGAGTCAGTCAAGGGGTACAAGAGTGATCTAAGAATGGATCACAGGACAGCGGTCAAAGTTGTCCTTAGTAACTAGTGGACTAAGGAATTTTCTCGATTATGGAGGTGATAAAGAGTTCGACGTAAAGAGTTACGTCGATGCAAGCTTAACACCTATCCGGATAGCTCTGAGTAGAGATACCGGATACGTATAATGGAGCAACAATTTAGAATAACTCCATGTAGAACAGTTATTTGAAATGGCTCCAAATATAGCGTAGTAGCTGCATCTACAAGATGACATAGAGATTTGCGAAGTACATACGGATCTGAAAGATTCAGACCCGTTGACTATAACATCTCTCACAAGCATAACATGATCAAACCCAGAAATCATTGAGTGTTAATCACATGGTAATGTGAACTAGATTATTGACTCTAGTAAACTCTTTGGGCGTTAGTCACATGGGGATGTGACCTTGAGTGTTAATCACATATCGATGTGAACTGGATTATTGACTCTAGTGCAAGTGGGAGACTGTTGGAAATATGCCCTAGAGGCAATAATAAATTAGTTATTATTATATTTCCTTGTTCATGATAATCGTTTATTATCCATGCTAGAATTGTATTGATAGGAAACTCAGATACATGTGTGGATACATAGACAACACCATGTCCCTAGTAAGCCTCTAGTTGACTAGCTCGTTGATCAATAGATGGTTACGGTTTCCTGACCATGGACATTGGATGTCGTTGATAACGGGATCACATCATTAGGAGAATGATGTGATGGACAAGACCCAATCCTAAGCATAGCACTAGATCGTGTAGTTCGTATGCTAAAGCTTTTCTAATGTCAAGTATCATTTCCTTAGACCATGAGATTGTGCAACTCGCGGATACCGTAGGAGTGCTTTGGGTGTGCCAAACGTCACAACGTAACTGGGTGGCTATAAAGGTACACTACGGGTATCTCCGAAAGTGTCTGTTGGGTTGGCACGAATCAAGACTGGGATTTGTCACTCCGTGTGACGGAGAGGTATCTCTGGGCCCACTCGGTAGGACATCATCATAATGTGCACAATTGATCAAGGAGTTGATCACGGGATGATGTGTTACGGAATGAGTAAAAGAGACTTGCCGGTAACGAGATTGAACCAGGTATCGGGATACCGACGATCGAATCTCGAGCAAGTGTCGTACCGATAGACAAAGGGAATTGTATACGGGATTGATTAAGTCCTTGACATCGTGGTTCATCCGATGAGATCATCGTGGAACATGTGGGAGCCAATATGGGTATCCAGATCCCACTGTTGGTTATTGACCGGAGAGTCATCTCGGTCATGTCTGCATGTCTCCCGAACCCGTAGGGTCTACACACTTAAGGTTCAGTGACGCTAGGGTTATAGAGATATTAGTATGCGGTAACCCGAAAGTTGTTCGGAGACCCGGATGAGATCCCGGACGTCACGAGGAGTTCCGGAATGGTTCGGAGGTAAAGAATTATATATAGGAAGTGCTATTTCGGCTATCAGGACAAGTTTCGGGGTCACCGGTATTATACCGGGACCACCGGAAGGGTCCCGGGGGTCCACCGGGTGGGGCCACCTCCCCCGGAGGGCCACATGAGCTGTACGGGGTGCGCCTTGGCCTACATGGGCCAAGGGCACCAGCCCCTAGAGGCCCATGCGCCAAAGGGACAAGAGGAGGGGAGAGTCCTAAAGGGGGAAGGCACCTCCGAGGTGCGTTGGGGAGGATGGACTCCTCCCCCCCTTGGCCGCACCCTTCCTTGGAGGAAGGGGCAAGGCTGCGCCCTCCCCCTCTCCCTTGGCCCTATATATAGTGGGGGAAGGGAGGGCAACCATACCTAAGCCCTGGCGCCTCCCTCTCCCTCCCACGACACATCTCCCTCCTCCCGCAGCGCTTGGCGAAGCCCTGTTGGAATCCCGCTACTTCCACCACCACGCCGTCGTGCTGCTAGATCTCCATCAACCTCTCCTCCCCCCTTGCTGGATCAAGAAGGAGGAGACGTCGCTGCTCCGTACGTGTGTTGAACGCGGAGGTGCCGTCCGTTCGGCGCTAGGATCATCGGTGATTTGGATCACGACGAGTACGACTCCATCAACCCCGTTCTCTTGAACGCTTCCGCGCGCGATCTACAAGGGTATGTAGATCCACTCCTCCCTCATTGCTAGATGACTCCATAGATAGATCTTGGTGACACATAGGAAAATTTTGAATTTCTGCTACGTTCCCCAACATGTAGACCCTACGGGTTCGGGAGACATGTAGACATGACCGAGATCGCTCTCCGGTCAATAACCAACAACGGGATATGGATACCCATGTTGTCTCCCACATGCTCCTCGATGATCTCATCGGATGAACCACGATGTCGAGGATTCAAGCAACCCCGTATACAATTCCCTTTGTCAATCGGTATGTTACTTGCCCAAGATTCGATCGTCGGTATCCCAATACCTCGTTCAATCTCGTTACCGGCAAGTCACTTTACTCGTACCGTAATGCATGATCCCGTTACCAGACACTTGGTCACTTTGAGCTCATAATGATGATGCATTACCGAGTGGGCCCAGTGATACCTCTCCGTCATACGGAGTGACAAATCCCAGTCTTGATCCATGTCAACCCAACAGACACTTTCGGAGATACCCGTAGTATACCTTTATAGTCACCCAGTTACGTTGTGACGTTTGGTATACCCAAAGCACTGCTATAGTATCCGGGAGTTACACGATCTCATGGTCTAAGGAAAAGATACTTGACATTGGAAAACTCTAGCAAACGAACTATACGATCTTGTGCTATGTTTAGGATTGGTTCTTGTCCATCACATCATTCTCCTAATGATGTGATCTCGTTATCAACGACATCTAATGTCCATAGTCAGGAAACCATGACTATCTGTTGATCAACGAGCTAGTCAACTAGAGGCTTACTAGGGACATGTTGGTGTCTATTTATTCACACATGTATTACGATTTCTGGATAACACAATTATAGCATGAATAAAAGACAATTATCATGAACAAGGAAATATAATAATAATTCTTTTATTATTGCCTCTAGGGCATATTTCCAACAGTCTCCCACTTGCACTAGAGTCAATAATCTAGTTACATTGTGATGAATCGAACACCCATGGAATTCTGGTGTTGATCATGTTTTGCTCGAGGGAGAGGTTTAGTCAACGGATCTGCTACATTCAGGTCCATATGTACTTTACAAATATCTATGTCCCCATCTTGAACATTTTCACGAATGGAGTTGAAGCGATGCTTGATGTGCCTTGTCTTCTTGTGAAACCTGGGCTCCTTGGCAAGTGCAATAGCTCCAGTGTTGTCACGGAAGAGCTTGATCGGCCCCGACGCATTGGGTATGACTCCTAGGTCGGTGATGAACTCCTTCACCCAAATTGCTTCATGTGCTGCCTCCGAGGCTGCCATGTACTCCGCTTCACATGTAGATCCCGCCACGACGCTCTGCTTGCAACTGCACCAGCTTACTGCCCCACCATTGAAAATATACACGTATCCGGTTTGTGACTTAGAGTCATCCAGATCTGTGTCGAAGCTAGCGTCGACGTAACTCTTTACGACGAGCTCTTCGTCACCTCCATAAACGAGAAACATTTCCTTAGTCCTTTTCAGGTACTTCAGGATATTCTTGACCGCTGTCCCGTGTTCCTTGCCGGGATTACTTTGGTACCTTCCTACCAAACTTACGGCAAGATTTACATCAGGTCTGGTACACAGCATGGCATACATAATAGAACCTATGGCTGAGGCATAGGGGATGACACTCATCTCTTCTATATCTTCTGCCGTGGTCGGACATTGAGCTGAGCTCAATTTCACACCTTGTAACACAGGTAAGAACCCCTTCTTAGACTGATCCATATTGAACTTCTTCAATATCTTATCAAGGTATGTGCTTTGTGAAAGACCTATGAGGCGTCTCGATCTATCTCTATAGACCTTGATGCCTAATATATAAGCAGCTTCTCCAAGGTCCTTCATTGAAAAACTCTTATTCAAGTAGGCCTTAATGTTGTCCAAGAGTTCTCTATCATTTCCCATCAAAAGTATGTCATCTACATATAATATGAGAAATGCTACAGAGCTCCCACTCACTTTCTTGTAAACGCAGGCTTCTCCATAAGTCTGTGTAAACCCAAACGCTTTGATCATCTCATAAAAGCGAATGTTCCAACTCCGACATGCTTGCACCAGCCCATAAATCGAGCGTTGGAGCTTGCACACCTTGTCAGCATTCTTAGGATCGACAAAACCTTCCGGTTGCATCATATACAATTCTTCCTTAAGGAAACCATTAAGGAATGCCGTTTTGACGTCCATTTGCCATATCTCATAATCATAGAATGCGGCAATTGCTAACATGATTCGGACGGACTTTAGCTTCGCTACCGGTGAGAAAGTCTCATCATAGTCAACCCCTTGAACTTGTCGATAACCCTTAGCGACAAGCCGAGCTTTATAGATGGTCACATTACCATTCGCGTCTGTCTTCTTCTTAAAGATCCATTTATTTTCTATGGCTCGCCACTCAACGGGCAAGTCAGTCAAAGTCCATACTTTGTTTTCATACATGGATCCTATCTCGGATTTCATGGCTTCCAGCCATTTGTCGGAATCCGGGCCCGCCATCTCTTCTTCATAGTTCGAAGGTTCACCGTTGTCTAACAACATGATTTCCAAGACAGGGTTTCCGTACCACTCTGGTGCAGAACGTGTCCTTGTGGACCTACGAATTTCAGTAGGAGCTTGATCAGAAGTATCTTGATCATCATCATTAACTTCCTCTCTAGTCGGTGCAGGCACCTCAGGAACATTTTCTTGAGTTGCGCCTTTCTCCGGTTCAAGAGGTAATACTTCATCAAGTTCTACTTTCCTCCCACTTACTTCTTTCGAGAGAAACTCTTTCTCTAGAAAGGATCCATTCTTGGCAACAAAGATCTTGCCTTCGGATCTGAGGTAGAAGGTATACCCAATAGTTTCTTTAGGGTATCCTATGAAGACGCATTTTTCCGACTTGGGTTCGAGCTTTTCAGGTTGAAGTTTCTTGACATAAGCATCGCATCCCCAAACTTTTAGAAACGACAGCTTAGGTTTCTTCCCAAACCATAATTCATACGGTGTTGTCTCAACGGATTTCGACGGAGCCCTATTTAAAGTGAATGCGGCAGTCTCTAAAGCATAGCCCCAAAAAGATAGCGGTAAATCGGTAAGAGACATCATAGACCGCACCATATCTAATAGAGTGCGATTACGATGTTCGGACACACCATTACGCTGAGGTGTTCCAGGCGGCGTGAGGTGTGAAACTATTCCACATTTTCTTAAGTGTGTGCCAAATTCGTGACTCAAGTATTCTCCTCCACGATCTGATCGCAGGAACTTGATTTTCCTGTCATGTTGATTTTCAACCTCACTCTGAAATTCCTTGAACTTTTCAAAGGTCTCAGACTTGTGTTTCATTAAATAGATATACCCATATCTACTCAAGTCATCAGCGAGGGTGAGAACATAATGATAGCCACCGCAAGCCTCAACGCTCATTGGACCGCACACATCAGTATGTATGATTTCCAATAAGTTGGTTGCTCGCTCCATTGTTCCTGAGAATGGAGTCTTGGTCATTTTACCCATGAGGCATGGTTCGCACGTGTCAAATGATTCGTAATCAAGAGACTCTAAAAGTCCATCTGCATTGAGCTTCTTCATGCGTTTGACACCTATGTGACCAAGGCGGCAGTGCCACAAGTATGTGGGACTATCATTTTCAACCTTACATCTTTTGGTACTCACACTATGAATATGTGTAGCATTACGCTCGAGATTCATTAAGAATAAACCATTCACCATCGGAGCATGACCATAAAACATATCTATCATATAAATAGAACAACCATCATTCTCGGATTTAAATGAGTAGCCATCTCGTATTAAACGAGATCCCGATACAATGTTCATGCTCAAAGCTGGCACTAAATAACAATTATTGAGGTTTAAAACTAATCTTGTAGGTAAATGTAGAGGTAACGTGCCGACGGCGATCACATCGACCTTGGAACCATTCCCGACGCACATCGTCACCTCGTCCTTCGCCAGTCTCCGCTTATTCCGAAGCTCCTGCTTTGAGTTACAAATGTGAGCAACTGCACCGGTATCAAATACCCAAGAGCTACTACGAGTACTGGTAAGGTACACATCAATTACATGTATATCACATATACCTTTTGTGATGCCGGCCTTCTTATCCGCTAAGTATTTGGGGTAGTTCTGCTTCTAGTGACCACTTCCCTTGCAATAAAAACACTCAGTCTCGGGCTTGGGTCCATTCTTTTGCTTCTTCCCGGCAGCTTGCTTGCCGGGCGCGGCAACTCCCTTGCCGTCCTTCTTGAAGTTCTTCTTACCCTTGCCCTTTTTGAACTTAGTGGTTTTATTCACCATCAACACTTGATGTTCCTTTTTGACTTCTACCTCTGCTGATTTCAGCATAGCAAATACTTCAGGAATGGTCTTTTCCATCCCCTGCATATTGAAGTTCATCACAAAGCTCTTGTAGCTCGGTGGAAGCGACTGAAGGATTCTGTAAATGACCGCGTCATCCGGGAGATTAACTCCCAGCTAATTCAAGCGGTTATGCAACCCAGACATAGTGAGTATGTGCTCACTGACAGAACTGTTTTCCTCCATCTTACAGCTGAAGAACTTGTCGGAGACTTGATATCTCTCGACCCGGGCATGAGTTTGGAAAACCATTTTCGGCTCTTCGAACATCTCATATGCTCCGTGTCTCTCAAAACGTTTTTGGAGCCCCGGCTCTAAGCTGTAAAGCATGCCGCACTGAATGAGGGAGTAGTCATCGGTACGTGCCTGCCAAGCGTTCATAACGTCTTGTTCTGCAGGGAGAACAGGTGCGTCACCCAGCGGTGCTTGTAGGACATAATCTTTCTTGGCAGCTATGAGGATGATCCTCAGGTTCCGGACCCGGTCCGTGTAGTTGCTGCCATCGTCTTTTAGCTTGGTTTTCTCTAGGAACGCATTGAAGTTGAGGACTACGTTGGCCATTTGATCTACAAGACATATTGTAAATATTTTAGACTAAGTTCATGATAATTAAGTTCATCTAATCAAATTATTCAATGAACTCCCACTTAGATAGACATCCCTCCAGTCATCTAAGTATAACATGATCCGAGTTAACTAGGCCGTGTCCGATCATCACGTGAGACGGACTAGTCAACATCGGTGAACATCTTCATGTTGATCGTATCTTCTATACGACTCATGCTCGACCTTTCGGTCTTCTGTGTTCCGAGGCCATGTCTGTACATGCTAGGCTCGTCAAGTCAACCTAAGTGTTTGCATGTGTAAATCTGTCTTACACCCGTTGTATGTGAACGTTAGAATCTATCACACCCGATCATCACGTGGTGCTTCGAAACAACGAACTGTCGCAATGGTGCACAGTTAGGGGGAACACTTTCTTGAAATTATTATGATGGATCATCTTATTTACTACCGTCGTTCTAAGTAAACAAGATGCAAAAACATGATAAACATCACATGCAATCAAATAATAAAAGTGACATGATATGGCCAATATCACATAGCTCCTTTGATCTCCATCTTGGGGCTCCATGATCATCTTGTCACCGGCATGACACCATGATCTCCATCATCGTGTCTCCATGAAGTTGCTCGCCAACTATTACTTCTACTACTATGGCTAACGCGTTTAGCAATAAAGTAAAGTAATTTACATGGCGTTTCTCAATGACACGCAGGTCATACAAAAAATAAAGACAACTCCTATGGTTCCTGCCGCTTGTCATACTCATCGACATGCAAGTCGTGATTCCTATTACAATAGCATGAACATCTCATACATCACATATATATCATTCATCACAACTTTGGCCATATCACATCACAAAACACTTGCTGCAAAAACAAGTTAGACGTCCTCTAATTGTTGTTGCAAGTTTTACGTGGCTGCAATAGGGTTCTAGCAAGAACGTTTTCTTACCTACGTGAAAGCCACAACGTGATTTGTCAACTTCTATTTACCCTTCATAAGGACCCTTTTCATCAAATCTGCTCCAACTAAAGTGGGAGAGACAGACACCAGCCAGCCACCTTATGCAACTAGTGCATGTTAGTCGGTGGAACCGGTCTCACGTAAGCGTACGTGTAAGGTTGGTCCGGGCCGCTTCATCCCACAATACCGCTGAGGCAAAATAAGACTAGTAGCGGCAAGAAAGTTGACAACATCAACACCCACAACAAATTGTGTTCTACTCGTGCATAGAGAACTACGCATAGACCTAGCTCATGATGCCACTGTTGGGGAATGTTGCAGAAAACAAAAAAAATTCCTACGGTTTCACCAAGATCCATCTATGAGTTCATCTACCAACGAGTGGTTGGATGCATCTACGTACCTTGTAGATCGCGAGCGGAAGCGTTCAAAGAATGGGCATGAGGGAGTCGTACTCGACGTGATCCAAATCACCGGAGATCCTAGCGCCGAACGGACGGCACCTCCGTGTTCAACACACGTACGGTCAGCATAACGTCTCGTCCTTCTTGATACAGCAAGGGGATGGAGAGGTTGAGGAAGATGGCTCCAGCAGCAGCACGACAGCGCGGTGGTGATGGAGCTGCAGTACTCGGGCAGGGCTTCGCCAAGCTCAATGGAGAAGGAGGAGGTGTTGGAGAGGGAGAAGGAGGCACCAATGGCGTAGTTCAGAAGTCCTCCCTCCCCCCCACTATATATAGGGGGCCTAGGGGGGGGCGGCCCTAGGAGATGCAATCTCCTAGGGGGGGCGGCGGCCAAGGGGTGGGGGGCTTGCCCCCCAAGCAAGGGGGCGCCCCCCTTTAGGGTTTCCCCCACCCTAGGCGCATGGGCCCTAGGGGAAGTGGCGCCCCAGCCCACTTTGGGCTGGATCCCTTCCCACTTCAGCCCATGGGGCCCTTCGGGATAGGTGGCCCCACCCGATGGACCCCCGGGACCCTTCCGGTGGTCCCGGTACAATACCGATGACCCCGAAACTTGTCCCGATGGCCGAAATAGCACTTCCTATATATAATTCTTTACCTCCGGACCATTCCGGAACTCCTCGTGATGTCCGGGATCTCATCCGGGACTCCAAACAACATTCGGGTTACTGCATATACATATCCCTACAACCCTAGCGTCACCGAACCTTAAGTGTGTAGACCCTACGGGTTCGGGAGACATGTAGACATGACCGAGATCGCTCTCCGGTCAATAACCAACAACGGGATCTAGATACCCATGTTGGCTCCCACATGCCCCTCGATGATCTCATCGGATGAACCACGATGTCGAGGATTCAAGCAACCCCGTATACAATTCCCTTTGTCAATCGGTATGTTACTTGCCCGAGATTCGATCGTTGGTATCCCAATACCTCGTTCAATCTCGTTACCGGCAAGTCACTTTACTCGTACCGTAATGCATGATCCCGTGACCAGACACTTGGTCACTTTGAGCTCATAATGATGATGCATTACCGAGTGGGCCCAGTGATACCTCTCTGTCATACGGAGTGACAAATCCCAGTCTTGATCCGTGTCAACCCAACAGACACTTTCGGAGATACCCGTAGTATACCTTTATAGTCACCCAGTTACGTTGTGACGTTTGGTATACCCAAAGCACTCCTACAGTATCCGGGAGTTACACGATCTCATGGTCTAAGGAAAAGATACTTGACATTGGAAAACTCTAGCAAACGAACTATACGATCTTGTGCTATGTTTAGGATTGGGTCTTGTCCATCACATCATTCTCCTAATGATGTGATCTCGTTATCAACGACATCTAATGTCCATAGTCAGGAAACCATGACTATCTGTTGATCAACGAGCTAGTCAACTAGAGGCTTACTAGGGACATGTTGGTGTCTATTTATTCACACATGTATTACGATTTCCGGATAACACAATTATAGCATGAATAAAATAAAATTATCATGAACAAGGAAATATAATAATAATGCTTTTATTATTGCCTCTAGGGCATATTTCCAACAAAGTCACCAACGGAGACCACGAGACGGATCCTGCATTATTGCATCTAGTGCGCTATGTAAGTGCACTAGAGGGACTGTTCGATCAAATCACCCTTGATCTGATGGCAGCTCATGGAGAACTGGTTCGCCGAGCCCCGGCAAGAAGAGAGGCTGAGCCGACGCCGACAACCCAGTCGTGCTGTTCGGACAACCGATCGAGACCTTGAGGTCAGCCCCAACCATCAACCAAGGTGCTTCGATGACCCCAGAAGTGCTTCGTCGCCTTTTGGGAACACACTCCAACGGGATTGTGGCCAACAATCCCCGTGATGGTCACCATCTCTACCCCGACCCTGCAGTTCCTCAACCACCTCCAGCTAACCCCGACAGTGAAGCCAATGGAGAAGCCTCGGCGTCCACAAGGCATGCCCGCTTAGATATAAACGAGGTGGACTAAGTCACTCGAGTAGTACCGAGTCTCAGTATGTCCACAACCTGTAACTGTGTGACCTTGTATCACCGCTATGTTGTCTGCATATGCGCCCCTAATTTAAAAAGTAGCTGTGTTGATGTACGGCTGCATTTTTAATTCCGGGCATGTTGATATGCGCCCCTAATTTGTTAAGATATTGTGGGACTTTACCTGCAGTACCATGGGTTCTACCCAGCCACCCCAGTACGAGCTGCTCAAGTCGAGGATCACCTCATCCACCTCGAAATATTGGGCCGTAGTGCACATCCCTCCCGTAGATTCAAATCAAGACCCAACGGAAGTCTACTTCCTAGGGAAATCTATGCCAACTCCGCAGATGGCCATAGAAGCAGCTGCACATGAAGCGATTGTTCGCCTTCGATTCGTGGTACCCTATGCCAGCGAACGAGGGTATTATTACTTCCCGAGCCATGCAGCACCCGGAGTAGTAGCATCCTTTCCCGGTGGACGGATTGAGAGAGACCCAATACTGGACAACCTTGTCCAGTATGTCATCGCTCAAGAGCGTTTGACCCAGCGAGTAATGGGTTATCTCCAGAGCCTCGCTGATTTAAATCCTCAGATCGCCATCGGTAGACCACTGAGGCCTGGCCAGGAAAGACGCGTTCATCGACTTATCAATCCGCTTTCCCCGATAGAAGAAGAGTGCGCCCCAGTACCAGAGACGTTTTCTCGGGATCCTGTCCTTTTACCATTTTCATTGTAAACGTCATGGCTATGTTTATTTGTGTGTTACAGCCTATGATTGTACCCTAAGTTGTGCTATGAGTAAACTCTCGGTTTCACCTAATGGGAGTATCTTGTTTAAAAAAAACAGCTCTTAACAAATCTCGAGGACGAGATTTTTCTTAAGGGGGGTAGTGTTGTGACACCCCAAAATTTTTGGCCTTATTTTTTTTAATTAAAATTTTGCCAAGAAATTTAAACTTTTATTTTCTGGTTTTTCTTTTGGTTTCAGGGCCTTTCTTTACCCTATTATTATGGAGTTTTTACCTCAAATGAAAAACTTTCCAAATATGTTATTGGACTTGTTTGCCCTTTCAAGAAAAACATTTCTATGATCATTGGAATTTAATTGCATAATTAATTCTCTCTGAGCTTTATTCATTAAAATGATTTTTCATTTGTTTTGGAGCCTTTTTGAACTACAACCACTTGATAAGTTTATTTAAAATTTTGACCAAAATTTGGAGATGTCATGTGATGCTTTTAAATCACTTTTATGCAAAAATATATTTCATTCATTTAATATTTTGAGCTCTACACCAATTTTTTTAAATCTAGTCCAGTGGGCAATTTTGCACTACAAGCCATTTAAATATTTCTTTCTAGCCTCCACCAAAATTATGGGATGTTAATAGGAGTATATTATTCAACTTTATGCAAAAACCCTTTTGTGTTCTTTGAAAAATTTGAATGAATCAACCTCTTCTTCATTCTGGTCCAACATGGTGATTTGTACAGCAACCATATTTTAACTTGCCCTTTTAGCTATGATTCTTTTTCCTACTTATAGCCCATCTTGCAAAACCCTTAAGTCCATAAGAGTGGACCCATTGGAAGATTTTTGGTTTATGAAACAATGCCTTTTTCTTTCTGTCCAAAACTGTGGATTTGCAAAACTTACACTAACAAGTTTGAGCTTTTGGAAAAATAACCTCACCACCCTCCCATTCATCTAGAGAGACTATGATCTGGAAATTTGGGCCACCCCAAGAGTTGCCTAGATGCACTTAGCATTCTGTCGAACACCTTGAGTGTATGAGCAGATTTGGCATGATTATTGGTTTGCTTTGTGATCTTGATCATCTGACCTAACAACCATGTCCATTGAGCTCCTAACTAACCCTAACCCAGGCCTGCTAGTCGCCAACCCCAACCTAATCCTCTAGCAAGCTCTGGCATTGTGACGAGCACGTAGCGTGCGTGCGCTGGGCGTGCCCAGAGCGCACGTTTTGCACGCGCGCGCACCGAGCCGCCGCGTCTCGCTGCCGCCCGACCCGTGCCCGTGCTGCCCCTTGGCCGCCCACAGCCAGTGCCCCAACTCCTCCCGCGCCGCAGAGCCGCCTGGCCCCTCCTCCTGGCGTCCCACAGCGCCACCGACGCTAGCCGCCGATGGCCGCAGCAGGGCTCTGCCATGGACGGTGCCGCCCAAGCCGCAGCAGCACGCCAGCTGCCCCCTTTGAACAGCCCGACCTCATCCGCAAGGCCGTCCGCTAGCGCACGTCGTCGCCACGTCGCCTGCGGCAACAGAACGGCGGTCGCCGACGAGCTTATCAACGGCCGCCGCGAACCGACCTCGTTGCGCTATAAAAGGAGGCCCCGAGCTCCTCCGAGCACCCAGGCAACCTCAGGTCACTCCCACAACACACCCGCAGCCCGAAATCAATGGGGGAAAGCCATCTTCTCTGTTTCCGGTCGGTTCGGTCGCCGCCACGCCCCAACTCCGTCCATCGCAGCCAGGGCCTTCCCCGCCTTTCCAACACCACCGCTTGACTCCCCTTGACCCTGCGGAGCTGCCCAGCACCTCAAACATGGTCGGGAGCCACGGTATCCGAGAGCCCCAAACCTGCCCGAAGCTCTCTCCGCCGCGGAGCTCGCCGGCGGCGATTCCCTCCGTCCCCGCCAGCCAGACGACCACCGGGAGGACCGCCTAGGAGTGGCGGATCCATCCCTGGCCTCGGATGCCCTCGAGGAGCCCCGTTCGCCGGCGACGATTGCCGGAGTCCCATCCCCGCTCAGGCAGAGGAAAGGGGAGGGAGTGGAGACCAGTCAAACCTGACCAGTGGGCCCGCTCGACCCACTATCAGTGACCACGAGCCGGTCCACGCTGGATAAGTGAAGACGTAAACCCCAGAGTACGTCTTCGCTACCCGGATTCCTATTTCTATCTGAAACGTTTTCTTTTCTATTTTAATTTAAAAAACAGAATTTGACCAAAACTTTTACTGGCTATAACTTCTTAAATATAAGTCCAAATGAATTGATTCTTTTTCCTACCTCTCTCAAATTTCACCTAGTTTATTTTAAGATTTATTTCAAAAATAATTAAGACAACTTTTTGTACTGTTTTTAAAGTATGTGTTATTTGCATATTTTTCAAAATAGGATTTTGGAGAGAGAGAAGAGAGCTTTCAAAAAATATTGGAGTGCACCTCACCTCTCCACACATTGAAGGCAAGCATTCTGAACCCTGGCATAATGTTTTGTGGGTTGTTCAATACGGTTATAACACCACCTCGACATGAAGCGTTGGTTATTTTTATGTGACGATATGATCATACACCTTGAGTGCATAAAGGGAAATTCTTGCTGTTGGAAATGGATAAGCTTGTGATAGCAATCACCCACAGCCGTGTCCATGGTTAAGGACTACAGTCTGGGATGGGTCAAGTGTCGGTCTTAGTGTCGGTCTTCGGAGGAGAAACTATTAAACCAGAATATTGATCATGACTTGTGATGTATGATGATTATGATTATTATTATTATGGACTAAACATTTATGTTATTTGAATTATTGAGTATCCCTGGGACGGTTCTACCTCCTGGATATTCACTATGATTATTTTTATACATAAGCCCTTTATGTGGTGTCGCTCAGACGCCCGACTGTGGCATGTTTTGTTATTCCATTTACTTATAAGCCCTTTATGTGGTGTCGCACAGATGCCCGACTGTGGCTTGTTTGTTATTTCGTTTAATTATAAGCCCTTTATGTGGTGTCGCTCAGACGCCCGACTGTGGCATGTTTTGTTATTTCTTTTACTTATAAGCCCTTTATGTGGTGTCGCACAGATGCCCGACTGTGGCATGTTTGTTATTTCGTTTAATTGTAAGCCCTTTATGTGGTGTCGCTCAGACGCCCGACTGAGGCATGCTTCATATTATTATCCTTTCGAGGCATCGCTTCAGACACCCGATCGGTGCTTCTCATTTCTACACCCTGTTTGTTTACTCATGTTTTCTTTAAATGAATTACTTGCGTGCATCATAAACCTTATTTCACAACTGACGAAGTGATCATAGAATATTTTAAAGCATGATTATCAGTGACTATATTATACCTGTGTTCTTAATGTTTGCGAGTACATTGAAAGTACTCACTGGCTTGTCCCTGGCTATTGTCTTGGCCAGATTTCTTGCGTGGAAAGGAACATTGGGATGACAGCCCCGGAACCTACACAATGGAGATAGCAGCCTCGCGAAGATAGGAGTTATCCTGGTCAGCTGTTCCTGTGGGAAATGGAGTCCCATAGACACTGGTGACCCGCAAACAGCTTCCGCCTTCAGCCACTAGAAAACCAATTGTTGTACTCATATGCCAGGATGGTCTTGTACTACATATTATGTACTTTGCTTGGAATTTCTGTATCAAGTTGGTGCCTCATCAGCTAACAGTAATCCTGGGGCTGATGAGCACAAGGGCCATTTTCTGGAAAATTATACCCCGAAAACCCGGTCCTGACAAGCTCTTAACGGAGGAGGAGAGGTGTTGGGGAGGGGAGGGGCTGCGCCTTTGATGTGGTCTGCAGGCCTCCCCTTGCCCTTCTATTTATAGGGGAAGGAGGAAGGGGGCCGTCCCCCTCTAGATGCGATCTAGAGGGGGGCGGCGGCCAAGGGGAGGGGCTTGCCCCCCAAGCAAGGGGGGCGCCCCCTCTAGGGTTTCCCCCCAACCCTAGGCGCATGGGCCCAAGGGGGGATGCGCCCAGCCCTCCAAGGGTTGGTTCCCTTTCCTCTATGGCCCATGAGGCCCTCCGAGAGAGGTGGCCCCTCCCGGTGGACCCCCGGAACCCCTCCGGTGGCCCCGATATAATACCGATATGCCCCCGAACTTTTCCGGTGACCGTATGACAACTTCCCATATATAAATCTTCACCTCCAGACCATTTCGGAACTCCTCATGAAGTCCGGGATCTCATCCAGGACTTCGAAGAACATTCGGTAATCACATACAAGTCTTCCTAATAACCCTAGCGTCATCGAACCTTAAGTGTGTAGACCCTACGGGTTTGGGAACCATGCAGACATGACCGAGACAACTCTCTGGCCAATAACAAACAGCGGGATTTGGATACCCATGTTGGCTCCCACATGTTCCACGATGATCTCATCGGATGAACCAGGATGGCAAGGATTCAAGCAATCCCGTATACAATTCCCTTAGTCAATCGGTACGTTACTTGCCCGAGATTCGATCGTCGGTATCCCAATACCTCGTTGAATCTCGTTACCGGCAAGTCACTTTACTCGTTCCGTAACACATCATCCCATGACCAACCCTTAGTCACATTGAGCTCATTACGATGATGTCTTACCGAGTGGGCCCAGAGATACCTCTCCGTCATACGGAGTGACAAATCCCAGTCTCGATTCATGCCAACCCAACAGACACTTTCGGAGATACCCGTAGTGCACCTTTATAGTCACCCAGTTACGTTGTGACGTTTGGCACACCCAAAGTATTCCTACAGTATCCGGGAGTTGCACAATCTCATGGTCTAAGGAAAAGATACTTGATATGGAAAAGCTTTAGCAGACGAACTACACGATCTTGCACTATGCTTAGGATTGGGTCTTGTCCATCACATCATTCTCCTAATGATGTGATCCCGTTATCAATGACATCCAATGTCCATGGTCAGGAAACCGTAACCATCTATTGATCAACGAGCTAGTCAACTAGAGGCTCACTAGGGACATGTTGTGGTCTATGTATTCACACATGTATTGCGATTTCCGGATAACACAATTATAGCATGAACAAGGAAATATAATAATAACCATTTTATTATTGCCTCTAGGGCATATTTCCAACAGTTCTCCTATAAAAAGGGACGTGGACAAGGGGCTCAACCACACGCTTCTCCTTCCTTCTTTCCTGATACCGTCCTTCCACCATGGTGCGGGGAAGAGGGTGTGGTCGACCTCCAATGGTGGCGACGAGGGTTTCTTCTCGACAGCGCCTCCCTCCTCCTGCTAGGGACGCAAGAGCAGAGTCCACCACGCAAGGCAGTGCCGTCGGACGTGGGCGCAGTCGCCATGGCGCGGGGGGCGAGGAGGCCGCGGTGGGACCCTGATAGCCCCTTCTCCAGCCGTCCCTACCCCGAACGAAGGCCATATTGGGGACCAGCCATTGGAGTTCATTGTTCAGCTGCACGGGCCTCCGCGCATCCGTCTTCGGCTCCCAAATCCCTTCGCGAGGGTGATGGAGGAGCAACAGCCGCCCAAACTGAGGCTGCACATGAGGGGCTGCTGCAACGGCAGTATACGGGCGAACGTGGAGTTCCCCGCTCCTCATGTCATGCTCCTCCGGCGTGGCTGGAAAACCTTTGCTCGTGCCCACAGCTTGGCAGAGGGGCACATTCTCCATTTCAAGCTAATGGATGCTAATCTGCTCTTGATCGTCTCCAGCGTATCTATAATTTATGAAGTATTCATGCCATGTTTACAATAATTTTATATGGTTTTGGTATGATTTGCATGTAACTAACCCAGACTGATGTTGTTTTCAGCAGAACTACCGTGGTGTTGTTTTTTGTGCAGAAATGAAAGTTCTCCAAACACCACCATGTTCAATCTTCGTACCGGAACCTCAGATTGGTACTTGTGGGTGACTATTAGTGTTGATTACATCTTGTAGTTGATTACTATATGGTTTATTTGGTGGAATATTATATGTTCAGGTCCATTATTCTATTTAATACCCCTCTGAGCGTGATTATCATTTGTGAGTAGTTACTTTTGTTCTTGAGGTCACGAGAGAAGTCATGTTGCAAGTAATCATGTGAAATTGATATGTTTTTGATATTTTTGATATGTATGTTGTGATTCCCTTAGTGGTGTCATGTGAACGTCGACTACATTACACTTCACCATATTTGGGACTTAGGGAATGCATTGTGGAGTAGTTATTAGATGATGAGTTGCTAGAGTGACAGAAGCTTAAACCCTAGTTTATGCGCTACTTTGTAAGGGACCGATTTGGATACAAATGTTTCATGCTATGGTTAGATTTTATCTTAATACTTTTCTCGTAGTTGCGGATGCTTGCGAGGGGGTTAATCATAAGTGGGAGGTTTGTTCAAGTAAGAACAACACCCAAGCACGAGTCCACCCACATATCAAATTATCAAAGTAGCAAACGGAAATCAAATCAACATGATGAAAGGGGCTAGAAGAAATTCCTGTGTACCCTCAAGAACGCTTTGCTTATTATAAGAGACCGTTTTGGTATGTCCTTTGCCACAAAAGGATTGGGCTACCTTGCTGCACGTTATTTACTGTTATCGTTACTTGTCCATTACAAATTATCTTGCTATCAAACTACCTGTTACCGACTATTCAGTGCTTGCAGAAAATACCTTGTTGAAAACCACTTGTCATTTCCTTCTGCTCCTCGTTAGGTTTGACACTCTTACTTATCGAAAGGACTACGATTGATCCCCTATACTTGTGGGTCATCATGTACCGATCAAGGGTGCTTCCTATGTGAAATCTTATTGTATTCATGTGTGTGCCCACATGATTTAATTTATTTTAGAACCCTATATATGTTACTCTATCTGCTTGCTGAGATGTTTGTACCTGCAATGTAGATTAATGTTGCTTTGACTATTATTTTCTATGGATGTTGGAAGTCACTAGTTTTCTGTTCATGGACAAACACACAGTGGATGTCTGTATTGCTCGACTTTTTTTGTGTGCCATATCTGGTCATGTCAGCTTAGATGCATTGGACTTGTCAGCTTGCATTAGAGTTGTTTTAATTTTTTATCCTCATTATTGGATAGTAGTTGCTGGCCAGATAGTAGAAAGTAAATATATGCTGAAAAATTAGGCCATGTTCACATTTAATAGTGTCACTGATTTCTTCCATGTCAGTTTTAATATCGTTCCCTGTGTTGTTAAATTAGTTGTGCTTCTCTAACAAACACTCTAGTTGTGCTTTGCATATAGCATTTACAATGCCTCCCCTGTTATGTTGTTCCGTATATGCTACTCTGCTCTTCTTCTGTATATAGTTTTTTTCTTATAATCAAACCTCTTCTCTCCTTCCAGGGTGCAGAATGGTGGGCACAATGCCTGTTGACATTTCAAAGTAAGTCTTGAAATGTACCTTCTTCCTGTTAACTTATTTCAGTCGGTATGTAGTCCATGTTGAAATATCAAAAACATATTATATTTGTGAATGTAGGGGGTACTATTGTACCTAACTTGGTTCTAGATAGAAAGAAATACGAGTGCCTATTATTAACAGAGTTTTCTGTCATGCTCTGCTGAAGTCCCCACTAGAACAGTTTATGAAATGTGTAGTTCTTATTCGGTAGTGGTTATTTTCAACAATGGTTTGTTCCGTAATTGTTTTAACCATTAGGATCTTCTGTTGCTACTATGATTTATTGCTCCACTCTCCAAAATTGATGTATTACTGGTTCTCCTTTGTTACTAGTGAAACTTGTTTCAGCTATGTACTGCTAAATTTGAATGTGGTGCATTAATATGTTTTTTACTAATAATTGCTTTGTTTAGGGATGAAACATCCTACTCTTGGTATGTGTTGCATGCTTATTTATTTTTGTATGAAATCTTTTGGTTGCAGGGCGCTTCAAGCAACAAATGATAGTGCCCATGAGGCTTTCTTAAATAACATTTGTTCAGAGTAAGACATACCAAATGCATTGTTTAGTGCATTTTCTGGAGAATGATGGTCCATTCATTTTCTATACTTATTGATATGTTTTATATGATGCTTCCTTGTATTAGTTTTTCTTATGTCCTACTATTTACTGTTCCAAGCAATGATTTATTTGTTCTATTGGAATGGCAGGGGTTCATTCTTCAAAGAGCTTTTATCTCAGAAGGCTCTGCCGATCGAGGATTTGACTTCATTTTGTGGTGACTATGATTATCCGGCAAACACTGAGATGCTTGATCGCAGGTCAGCTTTGATTTTAGCACAAACCAATCTTGGACAATCTTTTATTGATTTTCTTAAATGTGAAAACCTTCTTGCTTGTGTAGCTGGGAGGATGCATATTCTATCATAAAATATAAGCTTGGCTTTAGGCCGTATTGAATATGAGATGCTTCGCCAGGGCCTGTGGGGTTTGGTAAGAGATTCCCTGCTTATTTAATTTATCATGAATGGTTTTGTTCAATTGCTTGTTATGTTATGTGCATGATTGGCAATTGAACAAAGGTGGCACATGGTGACAGTGTAATGGAACCAACATGGCCTACAGACAGTAATATTGTTCTGCAGTAACCAACATGGGAAATTGTACTAAAATCTTATACTTTTTATATTCAATTTTACTAAAATATATTTACATACTAATATTTAATATTACTTGATTAATCATAAATAACACAATTAAGTTGCTAAATATCAATTACAATGTTGTTTGTTATGAAATTTTAGTGTCTCTTAAAAATTATATTTGTGTTATGATGCATTGAAATTTTGTTTTGTGAAAAAATTCATGTCTCTCTGTAGATGAATTATGACGTGTATAGATGTTTGCACCATTTTAGGTAGGATCAATAAATATGTTGCCAGGAAGCTATAACCTATGACATAAAAATATCTTTAGAGATGTTTGTAGAATGCATAATTGTTTATGTTGTGTGTAATTACATAGAAAAATAGATGGCGTATGTAACATCCTGGTTTTTTGAGGTTGTGAAAATTGAAAACAAATGAGGGTTAATAAAATTCTAATTGGAGATTTTAGTCAAGAATTTAAAATGAATTAATATAAAATGGAAGCAGCAATTGAGTTTGACGCACATTTCCGGTTTGATGTACATGTTTAGATTTAGATTTGTACAAGAAGCATTTCGTGTGCTTTGTTGCGCCTCGTCTGCAGATGGGTTGTGGCATCCACATTTGTATATGCCATGACAACCTAACACACACAATGCAGGGACATGCACCAATATTGGCCTACTCAGATAAACATCAGCGACATGTCAAAATATGTTTGCATCCCCTACTGTGATTGTATTAGTGGCAGTAATATTTCATCATATCGCCATGGAGAAACTACAACGGATCATTACCTCACATCAGCAAAAGAAATACAACACATCAACCCAAAATCGGAAACTAAAAAACAAAGATTCCTCTCCATGCCATGACAAAAAAAACTCCATGGATAAAAGATCAAAGGTTGCCCATGAGTGAAAGACCATTATAAGAGTAAGCATCAACGATTCAGATAAAAGAAACACCCAACTACCAACTAAGAAAACTTCCAACATCAATCCAAGCCAAACTCGTGAAGCATGCCAACAACAAGCTGCTCTAGTGTACCCACTAGTAGAAAACAGGGCTTTGGTCTAGGCCGGGTCAGCCCATTAGTCCCGGTTCAGTCCAGAACCGGGACCAATGGGGGCATTGGTCCCGGTTCGTGAGCCCAGGGGGCTGGCCGGGCCACGTGGGCCATTGGTCCCGGTTCATGTGGACCTTTTGGTCCCGGTTGGTGGGATGAACCGGGACCAATGGGCCTCGCTCCTGGCCCACAACCATTGGTCCCGGTTCGTGCCTCAAACCGGGACTAAAGATTAGACCTTTAGTCCCGGTTTGAGGCATGAACCGGGACTAATGGGGTTGAGACCTTTAGTCCCGGTCCGTGCGACGAACCGGTACTAAAGGTCCCATTTTCAAACTCTAACCCCCCCTCGTGGATCACCTTTTCAGTTTTGAAAAAAATAAAAGAAAATGATGGAAATGTCAAAAAAATAAAAGAAAATAAGTTTCCCATGTGATATGTGGTCTAGTTGTTGGAAAAATTTGCAAATGTGAATTTTGCCTTTATTTGCAAAATCTCTCTAAAATTTGTAAAAATGGGCATAACTTTTGCATACTAACTCGGATGAAAAAGTTTTTTATATGAAAAATCATCTACTCGAAAACTTTTATATGGGAACCCCGTTAAACATTTTCAAAATCCTCAAAAACCTAATAGAAAAAAGTTACGGGGCTTTTAAGATCTAGAGTGAAAAAAATCGAAAAAATTCAAACAGTGGGCAAACTGTGGTCAAACTAATTATTCTAGAATATTAGTGTTACTAAATAATGATTTCTGTTATTTCAATTTTGGTCAAATCTGGTCAAACTGTGGTCAAACAATGGTCAAACTAATTATTCAAGAAATATTAGTGTTACTAAATAATTATTGTTTTTTAAAACAATAGTTTCAAAATAAAACTATGAAATGTGTCACTTCATGCTCAACCAAAATTCCTGAAGGTTAATAGGATTGACATCTTAGTATTGTCAGGAAAACAACAAGTGCAGACTTGGAGCGAGGGAGAATAGAACCCGGAAGTTAAGCGTGCTCAGGCTGGGGGAGTGGGAGGATGGGTGACCGTTCGGGAAGTTAGATGATTTGGAATGAGAGGGGTGATTAGAGGATAAATTGAGAAGTGATGAGGGGTGGTGATTACAGACTAGAGGTTAAAATAATTCAGAAACTTGAAAATCAAAAAAAATTTCAAATTTTTTTTTTAAAAAAAATCATAAAATTTCCTTTAGTCCCGGTTGGTGTTACCAACCGGGACTAAAGGTGGAGCTCCACATGGCCGCGCCCTTTAGTCCCGGTTTGGATTGAACCGGGACTAAAGGGTTAGGCATTAGTACTGACCCTTTAGTCCCGGTTCCAGAACCGGGACTAAAGGCCCTTATGAACCGGGACAACAGGCCCTTTTTCTACCAGTGACCAACACACTCCATAGAAACAACTAATAACATCCATACAATCAAATGCATGAGAAACTGTTAGAGTTGTGTCGACTATGAGTTGTATTGTGTTTACATAGGATGTGGAGTCGTGTCTTAGTAGGACACTTGTATCCTAGGCCTCTCATATATAGCGGGGGTAGACACACGATGTAACCTATGCCAACATAATAGCACAGGCACGCAAGGGGGAGCCGGCGGCATGTGCCAGCGCCCGGGTGGCCGGTGTGTGGTATTGTGATGGTGTCACGGGGAGGAGCGCCCGTAGTCAAGGCCCTGGGATGTAGCCATATCGGTGAACCTCGTTAACAAATCTCGGTGTTGTGCCTCATGTGATTGCTTGGTCCTCGGATGATCGACGGTATGCCTCAGATTTATTCTAACAAGTGATATCAGAGCAGGTGGCCCATGAGGCGGCGCAGGGCGTGGCCACGCACAGTCGCGGCTGGCTCAAGGAGCCGTGATGAAGCCAGATGCATGCGCACAGTTAGCAAGCCGGGGATTTGTTTTAAAAAAAGAGGACCGAGTCCTTGTGGACGCGGCGAGAGGTAGATCGATTCGGCGAGGAAAAACAAATCCATCATGTATTCACGTTGGCATCCATTGGAAATAGCAGGAGGCGAAGCAAAGGTTAGCATTGGAATTTTGTGTCAGGGAGATTTTTGGTTGGAATTTGCTAGTAGTACAACCTCGTGTACTTGGGCATTGTGTGAGAAGAGAGCTCGGATAATCTTTCGCAGGGTCAGTCGTACAAAGAACCATGCCAACGGGTACCAGGTTTGAGGTGGAGAAGTTTATGGAACTGAAAACCTTGAGTTATGGCAGACAAGGGTGAAAGATTTGTTGGCACAATTGGGATGCTTGATGGCATTGCGGGAAGTCATGTCAGCTAAGATGAAATTATCATGTGATAGATGGAAATTCTTGGAAGACGATTTGGGAGCGTCGAGCGTGTCATGTAGTCGAACAAGTTCGGCTGGGTCGGACTGGACAGTCTGATGGATTGATGCGAGCCGGTTGGTACAGAAGATGGTGGTGGGGTAGGCGATGACGACATAGGAGCGTGATGCTGATGGTGACCGACTTCTGGGCATGGAAAAACGTGGCGTAGGCCCCGAGGGCTTGTGGGCTTCGACAAGACTATGGCGCAGGGTTGATTCAAGGTGATGTACACAGGGAGCTTGAAGTCGACGGGGCGCGACGGTGGACTGATCATCTACCATGGAGTCATGTTGAAGGTGGAGCTGGATTGAGGGGCTACGGTGTAAGGATCCAGGGAATCGAAGCCTATTCAGCAAGAGGGAAAAGCGAGTGACATGCAGTTTGGATTGGAGCCCAGTGGTCTGATGGAAGCATGAAACTCGGCATCGGTCGGCGATGATCGGTGGTACTCTGCAGTGGGGTTTGAGTGGTGTTGGTTCGTGACCCTTGAGACTCGACCGGGACAGCGGAGGCTCGACGCGGTAATAGCGGCGAGGCGTGCGGTATGCACGGGACATGGAGACGAGCCAGGGCTCTGGTGGTCATACATGTGGTGAGACAACTGCGAATTTGACTCGAAATGACTACAAGCAATGGTGAAATTCCTTCAACTTTCAGACAGGGCGGTCAAGGAAGAGCGGTAATGTTGAGTTCAGGTAACTCTTATATGTGACACCAATATGTGAGTTGTTCACTGTCACGCAGGTCAATGATCGGTGTGATGGCGTTGACGGATACTCTGAAAGTTGGGAGCACAAACTAGAGTAATAAGGAACTTAATTTTGCTCGAGCGTTGACTATGGTCAAGAAAAGAAGGGAGTACAAGTTGCAGGTGGAGTCATATGGAGTCATTGGAGTAGCAGCGGTGCTCATGGGATAAACTCAAGTCCAATGTACATGGAAGTTTGACGCATGGACAAATTCAAGGTGGTGGAGAATATTCGCCAAGGTGAAGTTTGTTAGAGTTGTGTCGAATATAGTGTACAAGGTAGGTTACAGTTGGACTATGAGTTGTATTGTGTTTACATAGGATGTGGAGTCACGTCCTAGTACGACACTTGTATCCTAGGCCTCTCATATATAGCGGGGGTAGACACATGATGTAACCTATGCCAACATAATAGCACAGGCACGCAAAGGGGAGCCGGCGGCATGTACCGGCGCCCGGGTGGCTGGTGTGCGGTATTGTGACGGTGTCACGGGAAAGAGCGCTCGTAGTCAAGCCCCTGAAATGTAGTCATATCGGTGAATCTCGTTAATAAATCTCGGTGTCGTGCCTCGTGTGATTGTTTGGTCCTCGGATGATCGACGATATACTTCGAATTTATTCTAACAGAAACGCACACAGAAAAATCTGCATACTCAAAGGGAAGTGAAAAGTACACCCATCCCATGGCAAAACAACAAAGGAAAGGAAAAGAAAAGACACTACTCCTAGAAGATGAGGCCTCAACCACATGACCAGTCAGAAAAGACTATGCCAACTAGTGATGTTGCAACCGTTGAATGTCCAGCCGTTGAATGTGTTGGAACCACGGCCCTCTAGCTACCTCTCCTCTCAATCAGAAACGGAGGAAGAAGAAGATGGACACGACAGATTTTCCGGCCAGCACATGAACGCCGCTACAGGTGCACAAATGCCCAAATCTTTTTACTTTTTACACTGTCTACATCGCTACAACACCGGCGCGACTACAAACAATACAGGAGGGGGGTCTTATACCCCGGTGCGCACACACCCAACGCCCACTAACAGTACGCACCACACCGGCCACTACCACATGACCCAGCCACTAACAAGTTAACTACATGCATGCCCACGCACAACATGCTTTGACTAACGGCCACACAACCCATACGGTGCGTGCGTGCATGCAGCTGTTTGTTGCCAGCTCCCGCGGACGGCTAGGCCAAGACCAACCGGCCGTGATCAAGATTATTGCTTACAATTTTCCTTCTAATTTTGACATGGCTGGCCGTTGACGTCTCTGCGCATCGCTGCGACGTGCCATGTGCTCGCCGTCGCCGGAGTTGATGCAGCTCGCATCGTTGTTGTCGTTACCTGGCGCACCTAACCTGACGCACTGACGTCAGTCGTACCGTGCTCCGTCACGACTCCAGCGATACACGTCGAGCTTTTTCTTCACCGGCGACACACGTCAAGCGTCCCTCTGCGCTCCGCACGTTCCGCGTGTACTCGACGCGTCCGACGAGCACAACCGCACCAGTGCGTTCCGCATGTCCCGCGCGCACTCGACGCGCCCGACGAGTCCGACCACACCACACGCCATGGACTCACCGCGCGCCGCCTCCCCGTCCGTTATGGCAGCCGCCAGCGACAAACGCCGGAAGGATGTAGCCTAACTCGAGCACAGACTCGAGCACAACGGCGACATACGCCTCCTCCCAACGTGAACTACACGCTCGTACGCACGCCCGCGGTCGCGACGCGTCCAGTGCGCACCCATAACACGCACCGGTCGCGCCCGGCTTGCCGCCGCGGCTTATTGCTCTGCACCGTTGCGGCCTCAACCGCCGCGCAGCACCTCCATGCTGCCACGCCGCGCCACCGCAGCCTCTGCGCCACCACGCAGGTCCGCCGCGGTCGCCGCGGCTTCGTGCCACGCGCCGAGCCGCCGTGACCTCTACGCCACCACGCAGGTCCTCCGCGGCATCCTCGTCTCCGCGACCACCGTGCTCTTCGTGCGCACGACATCACACCACATAGCCGCGGACTCGCCACGCGCCGCAGCCGATGCCTCCATGTCGGCCGCGCACGCCGCGTCCGCCACGGACGCCACCGCGCGCCACGTCCATCCGTCGAACCTTGTGGCTCTGAATACCAAATGTTGGAACCACAGCCCTCTAGCTACCTCTCCTCTCACTCAGAAACGGAGGAAGAAGAAGATGGACATGAGAGATTTTCCGGCCGGCACACGAACGCCGCTACGGGCACACGAACGCCCAAATCTTTTTGCTCTTTACACTGTCGACATCGCTACAACACCGGCGCGACTACAAACAGTACAGGAGGAGGGGAGGGGGGGGGGGGGTGTCTTATACCCCGGTGCACACACACCCAACGCCCACTAACAGTATGCACCACACCGGCCACTACCACATGACCCAGCCACTAACAAGCTAACTACATGCACGCCCACGCACAACATGCTTTACCTAACGGCCACACAACCCATACCGTGCGTGCATGCATGCAGCTGTTTGTTGCCAGCTCCCGCGGACGGCTAGGCCAAGACCAACCGGCCGTGATCAAGATTATTGCTTACAGAATGACCGGCTAGGAAAGACGCCACTCCTAGCCGCATACTCGCAGCTAGCAGTGTAATACACCAGGGGTGGCCCCTCGGTGGGAAGCCTGGCAGCAGGCCCGCCTCAGGGCTTAGGTGGCCTGATAGAGACCCAGAGTAGGGGGTAGCCCGGAGGCCCAAAGAAACCAGGAGATCATCTTGGCGTGCAAGCCAAGACAGCGGCATGAGAATGGTCGAACTCCATCTTAACCCTAGCTCTCATCATCTATATAAGGCAGGACTAGGGGTAGACATTCCAATCTACAACGTAGCGTATACTCTCCGTAGACATATACTTTCTCCACCGTACACGAGGCGCTCCACCATTAATACAAATATAAAGCAAGATGTAGGCTATTACCTTACAATGAGGGCCCGAATCTAGGTAACCCCCTTGTGCAGACCCCTCTCTGGTACTTCTGGCAGCATTCACCACCCTAACGAGAGTACTGACAGTTTTATGAACGTCATTTGGCGCGCCAGGCATGGGTTGTGCCGATCGGATACCGAATCCATATTGGTCTCCCATCGCTTCTGAGAGCTCCATGCTAGGAGAGAGCCTTAATTACCTTTGGCTCCCTCACCTTCGCCGCAGATAGGTCAGGAAGGTTCAACATCAACCCACCGACCTTCCCGACCTGCACCATCTTCTTTGGGTCATTGGCGTTTGTCATCGACCGGTATAGCGACCTCTGCTTGTGTGTCCCGCTGCCTCAACTGATCACATGCATCGCCCTATCAGGTTCCATGGTGTCTATACCACCGACCTCTGACTCAAAGGACGATGATCTCACACTAACGGATCTCACATCCGAGGCCCGAATCCTGGCCTCGAGATCGGATCGCTGCATCGACCTCTCGACAACCCACGGGTCTCCATGGTGTGCAACAATTGCTTCAACGACCACGTCCCGGAAGATTGCATCTGGCACAGATACGCCTCGGACTATAGCCTCAGCTCGGCTAGCCTCATCTGGCTCGAGATGGAGGACAATGAAGTTGGCATCATCTCCACCTCGGAGACCGGGAACAGCAAGGCAACCCCAACACCGGTGTCAGCGTCTAATGACGAAGAAGCCGTGTGGGCCATCACTCTGGCACGGTTTTGCTTCCGCGAGAAGCACGGCCGTGCCTCTCGGAAACGAAAAAAATGTGTTTTCTTTTTTATTTCCTTTTGCGAGAGGCCCGATTTTGCTTCTGCAGGAGACACGGATTTGCTTCCGCGAGATGCACGGCGTACGGATTTCTCGCATGCTGCGTTTTTTTAAATATATGCTCGACTAAGCGGCACGTAACTAACCTGGCCCAGCATGGGCAGAGCGCCGACTCTCCCGTGCATATTTTGTTTTCATTTTTACTTTAATTATATTTCTTAGCTGGAAAACTAGTTTCCTTAAATTTAAAAAATCATCATGCACATAAAAATATATTTATACATTATAGAAAAGGTTCAGGTAATTCTAAAAGTGTTTTGTGCAATTCACAGAAATGCACGTGACTTTTAAAAAATTCACATATTTCAAAAATATATTGATGACATTTAGAAATAATTTATACAGTGTAAATAATTTTTTGTGTAATTTAAAAATGTCTCATATCAATAAAAACTGTATTTTATATTTTTGAAATTTGCATTTCAAAAATATGTTTGTCAAGTTTGCATCCTCGATCCATTGAAAAGGACAGAGAAAGAAATAGAAGAAACAAGTCTTGTTGTCTTGTCCACCCACCGACAATGGAACCCAGCTTGAGCATGATCCGTTGTAAGTAGCTCCACTCTAAATGATCATATGCGTTGTTCCCCTAATGAAATGTAAACAGCAGAAGTGGTGATAGTATTATCCGTAATTAACCTTTCTGGTACAAACACCGACTGTTCTTCTACAATGATTTATGGAAGAACAATTTCCAGCCTATTTGCCACAACTTTAAAGCTCTCTTAAAGAGAACTGTGCACTTTGCAACACCTCATCCATACCATGAGCAGGTTCGTTTTTTTTTAGCCAGAACCGTAGAACAATTGTTCTACGATATTTTTCATTAATTAAAAAGTACAAGTACATATATACATAAAAAAGTGAAAATCAGCCAATGCCAGCTCTAGGGAACATCATGATTAAATTAAGTATTATGTTCTCTCCAAATTCTGATCTTCTCTGCCTTGGAAGCTTTGGCTCTGAGCTCTGTAACTTGAAGTCCTTCTTCAGGTAGTGTTTCCAAGTGTCCACAGAAGGTGCAGCTATTCTAAAGATTTTATCATTTCTGCTCATCCAGATGCCCCAGCAACCCATGATAATGATATCCATGGCAATGGCTGATGGGAGGTGGTTCATGGAAAGATGAATTTCATCATATACAGAGATGCCTCTTAACTTGTTTGGAACTATGGGGTGCTAACATCTCCTAGCGAACTGGCAATCCCAGAAGATATGGACAACTGTTTCTTCGGTGGCATCAGAAATAGGGCACAAGTGTAGTCTTCCAAATACATGTTCCTCCTATGAATTAAGTTCCTGGTGCTGAGGCTATCACAAAGTAACAGCCAGAAGTCTTATGTATGAGTCTGCAAGCTGTTCTCCAAAGATATCTGAAGATGTCATGAGATGTGTGTTCTCCCCCTTGATAGCTTTGTACATTTTCATGGATGAGTATTTAGGTGCTGCCCATGTGTATGACCATCTGTCTTGGTTTGTAGATAATGCTTAACCATTCAGTATAGTTTGCAAGGAGTTGAATTGTTCAAATGCTAGCTGACATAGTGGCCTGTGGAAAAGTTGACTGATTTCATTGTGCTCCAGCACATAATGCAAAGAGATTGCCTGATTGATTGCAAAAGAGTGTAATTCAGGGAATTTGGTGTGTAGTGGTAACTCTTGCCACTTGTCAGACCAGAGTCCAGTGTATTGAGATCATTGTGGACTTAGCATAGTTCACCCTGAGTCCGGTGTATTGAGCATAGTGTAAGAGGAGATTTTTTATGTGCTAGATATGTTTGTGATCAGCCTTGGCCACTAAAATGGTATCATCTGCATATTGTATATGAGCGGGTTCGTTCGTCTAAATATTTGGAAAAATTCCTCGCAAAAAAATATTTGGAAAAGAAAAATCTGTAGCCAGACCTCCTAGATCCCATGGGGTTTCATCCATAGAACCATCCACGCGGTTTCAAACATGATATGGTATTTTTCTTCCTTCTCCTACTTTCTCGCTGATGGGAAAATCGTACCTTTATCTCGTTTTGCCAGCTCATCAATGCAAGACCCGATGAAACCTAAAATAGCAAGACACTAAATTATTTGCGTAGACGGCCGATCTTTCACGACACCTCTTGATCAACTGTTCTCCCCCTGTGTTCTTCTGCTCAACCTCCAAATATAATCTTTACCCATGTAAGAAAATATGAAGAAAAAAAATGACCTCCTTGGATAAAAATATGTGGTGCTGTGATGATCAACCCTCCATCGCTAGTAAATTTCATTAATGAAAATTCATAAATAGTATACATGACATGATTGCCCCGATTGGGGCGTTTTCTATATATTTTGATTACACAAATACGAAAACTAAATTCCAACTCAAAAAACTAAACTAAACTTATCTACACGTATACATGGACAAAGCCTTAACTTTTATATGATGCATCCTCACCTGGGCGCAAAACCTCTCACGTCATTTGATGACAAATAAAATCCTAACTAGTAGATACAAAAAAAATAGGAATCCTAATACATTGTCACCGGATTGTGCCTATCACCATGACATGGAGGGGTACGAAAATAGGAGTGGTTAGGGCTCATCTAGATGCCCTACCTCTTCCCACCTCACTGCTTCTCGGAATCTCGGGTGAAAGCCCTAAGTGTAGTGGGCGGCTACAGCGCTAAAGGCGTCGTGTCCTTCCTGGATGCATCGCCGTGAGAACTTTGTGATGGTGGCATCGCTTGGGTTCATTGGCAAGTGTAGATGTCGTTCCCCTTTTCCTCCAGGGGTCATCTGGTCCGAGGGAAATTCTAGATCTGAGTCTCTCGGATCAAATGATGACGGAGACTATGGTGTCGTTTTTCCTCCTGAGGGCATTGTTTCGGAGCAGAGGTTCACTAGAGGGGCCAACAGGTGGAGCGGTGTTGCTTCACCTGAAGTTGATTTTAAGGACTTCCAGAAGCTTCCCCGTGCTGGGATTTATTTTTCATTCCCTTGAGACACTTAACAGGTTTGTTTTTTGGTATGTTAACTTTTTGGCTTGCCAATCTAACTTCTAATACATTGATTCTGTAAACTTAGGGTTGTATCTTTTCTATTTATAAATTGAATTTCTTTTCTTTTATGTTGTGTCCTTATTAGCAGATGAATTTTGAATCACAGTTGGTGAAAAAAAAATAAGTTTCTACCTTGCATTCTGTACCTACTAAACCTCTCTTTTGCACTGTTCTGTTGAAACAAGTAAAGGTATTTGAAGGGATATTTTCTGCAGTCCATTTGCAACTTTGGTAAACTGTGATTTACTAAAAAATTGACCAAACTCACAATGCAATATGGATGGACAGTTCTCCCTTGTATTTACTAAAAAATGACTGTCTTGCAATTTGAAATATTAACATTTTTTGCTACCCTCAAGTTTTGAAGATTCTCTTATATCCTTTGCTAAGTACATTGTTCTGAAGTAGATTTAGTATTTGTGACTATCTTGGTGTCCTGCTGGGCTGACCTTGTTTTGTTATTTTTGTTTCATCATTTGATACACCAGTGACCAGTGTGTCAACTTTGCTGACAGAATAGCTTGTAAAGCACAGCCAGCAGCCATCTGGCTTATTTGCAGAACCTGTTTGTCCGTATGTTTAGTTTGCAAAGGAAGTTTCCGTGTTAAGTTTAGTTTGCAGACTATCATATTCATTTCTTGATTTGATATAGGCATGGCTTATTTACAAAACCTGTTTGTCCGTGTGTTTTGTTTACAAAGGAAATTCCAATGTTAATTTTCGTTCGTAGTTAATTCTAGTTTGCAGACTACCATATCTATTATCTAGCTGATAGAAATGTTACTGCAAGTTGTTTCCGAATACTTGGGTCCTAATTGAATTTGGTTATGCTAGTAGTTCTGACTTTGGTTTACTAACATTGCTCTTTTTTGTGATCTGAATTTGATGATCTGCTCCTATCGATTGTAGGGTTGTTCGGCGAGGGAGTTTGCTGACAATGAGAGAGTAAGGTAACTTTATTATGTATATATTGATGCCTCTTTGTATCATGTATTAGTTATATTGTCTTGCTGTATTCTTACTTCCATTGTATCTTGTTGGTAATGTGGTAGTTCATCTACATGAAATGCCTTTTTTTCTAGGTTTTGACATGTTTTATATATCAACCCCTTGTTAATCTTGGAAGTAATTTAAAATAAACGTTGGCAATATTTTAGCCTTATCTGCTCTTGTGTATTTACCACTGTACATACCCTATTCCATGCTAGGGCCTTGACACACTTATACACCCTCCGTAAAGAACATAAGATTGTTTAGATCTAAACAATCTTGTACTTCCTTACAGAGGGATTAGTAGTTATCTACAGTTCTCGGCCTTTTTGAACTTGATGAGAAACTGAATGGTTAGAATGGTTTTCTCAAATGATCAGGCAGTGACATACATTTTTAAGTTATGCGGACTATTGTTAGAATAGCTCTGCATTAGATTTACACTTCATTATCTCGTTTTCATCCTTTTGTCAATGTGGGTCTTACTAATGCTAATTTCGTTGTACTCATCTACATCCCAATTTCGTGCCTATTCAATGTATCTTAGTAATGGTAGTGTTAGTGTAAGATATTCGTACCTCATGCCCTCTTGCTGATCCTATAACTTCATATTTTACCAAGAAAGTGTATCATTGTGCTTTGTTTCCTTGTGTAACCCAGGTTTCTGTATTTTTGCTCTTCCAGGTTTCAGGAGTTGGCACCCTTCAAGAAGTATATTTGCTCTTCCAGGTTTCAAGAGTTGGCACCCTTCAAGAAGTATATATTTGCTCTTCCAGGTTTCAAGAGTTGGCACCCTTCAAGAAGTATTTTTGCTCTTCCAAGTCTCAAAAGTTGGCCTGTCGGAACTCAGTTGACGCCTGAGCAATTTTGTTATGTCTTGTACAGCACACACCAACACAAACCCCCCTATGGGTTTTGAGCATCCTTTTTGCTCTTGTAAAGTAGCTTGGATAGATACGATAGAATCGATCGCATAGGGTTGCGGGTTTTGAGCATTGTTTTTGCTCCTGTAAAGAATTGTTTACCAGTTGGCCGGTCAGTTGTGGGTTTTGAGCGTCATTTGCATAGATACGTTAGAAAGTATGCTCATGTCTTTTAGGTTTTTGTACTGTGATGATGGAAATGGATCTGTTGTTGCAACTTGATAGAAATTGATGTGTTTTTGTTTGTTTTCTATACAAGATACTTGATTTGTTTTTCTCTGTCCGTCTCGTTGTCCATGCTATGCCATCATGAGCATGAGGACAGAGATGTGGCCGCATGGCCGATGGCAGGAAAGTAGCCTACCGCAGCGCTGTCCAAAAGAAGTGCAACGGTGAGTGCAGAGGCCGGCGCTGAGCTGGATACTGATTGAAAGGCCAAGTCCAACGCGCCCACCCGTTGGGGGCCTCCTTTCCCAAAAACTTGTTAGGAAGGAGATCATGATGGTGGACTTGAGCATGATGTCCCCTACTCCCTCTCGGCCAGCAAGGCTTTCTTCCCCAGCTCCCTCTCGGCCACCACCCCTACCAGATCGTTCTGGTCTACCCCAATGCAACCACCTGCTGCACCTCCGCTCGCCAGCCACCGTCGCCATAGCCGCAACAGCGGAGTCGAAGCAGAAGAGTACGTAGGATCCTCATGCCCTTGTAGCGGCGTGTCTCAACTCTCAAGTTGCGGGGCAGGTACGTAGGATCTTCAACATCTAGTACGTACTTGTTATTTTTTAACAAGTTACCACAAGAAACTTCATAGAGCTTTGTTTCCTCGTATCGTATGGCACATTGCTGAAGCTTTGTGGAAGCGAGGAACTTTGCTGGTGTACTGAATCAGTTTGGCCTTGGCCTTCGTGATGGCTGTTGGAAACTACTCCCTCCATCCCATTTACGCTCTTACATTATGGGACGGAGGGAGTAGATTGAAATGAGCTGTTGAACAAGTCTGCTCAGTTGGTACCCCGCAGCGCGGAGCTCCTAATTCGTCTGCTTACTGATGGTTTCTCAAGGGAGCCTTGTGATGGGAAAGCAGTTTCAACACTGCTGTGTGATGGATTACCACTACTGGGAGGAATGATGTGGTCTTCAATGGGGAGAGGAATGATGTGGAAGAAACGGCATTAAGGAACAGAGGAATGATGTGGTCTTCAATGGGGAGAGGAATGATGTGGATGATATGGAAACAGAGGAATGATGTGGTCTTCAATGGGGAGAGGCCGTTGATCCCACGAACCATACAAAGCATACAGGACGAAGGTAGATTATGGGCGAAGGCGGGATTGTTCAAAGGTGACACCGTAGGTTTCGAAGGAGAGCAGGAAGTGTGGGGCACTAGCGAGTAGTTCTTTGTAAATATCGGGTGGTGTCGGACGAAGTCCGCATGTAAATAAGCTTATAACAGTGGATTTGGGCTTCTTTCCCCTCCCTTCTTTAACGAATGATATGCACGCTCGTGCATATTTGGGAAAAAAATACTATGAGGGTCGACCTCGCGTCTCCCTCCTCTCGCGTCACCGCCCTCGCGGGTGACACGGGAGGCTCCAACCGCCGCCGCTGAGACCTTCCCCAGCGACCCACCTCCCCCACCGCCACTGCCAGTGGTCAACGTCGGCCAAAGCCTGTGAGTGCGATGGTGGCGACAGAGGGTTTCTCCTCCCTGTCCCGGATCAGCGAGCAGCGCGGGCGCCCAGATCCGCGGGTTGCGGACCTCTGACAGCACGGCGACTCCCGCCGGTGTGTGCGGGCGCTCAGATCCATGCGGTGCGGGTCTTCCGACGATGGCAGGCTTGGGGGACGGTGTGGGCAACACGGCGGCAGATCTCGTCGCTTCGGTCCCGGCGACGGAATCTGGACCTAGGGTGGCCGCCCCGATGGGCATGGCGGTGGCTCCCCCGGTTGGCGGCGCTCATGGGTGGTGGAGGGACGGCCTCTTGATCACGTGGGTGGTGAGTTGCCGGTGGATTTTCTCCCCACTGCAGCCTCTCTCCTGCCGCACTTGATGGCTTGCGGTCTCGACCGCTGACCTCGGTGTGTTCGCAGCGGCTGGTAGTGGTGGCATAGGACTGGAGGAAACTTTTGATGGCTCGCTCATCTCGACGGCAGCGACAACCAAGGTCGCCGTTCTCTTCCTTGCAGGCGCTGTCAAGGTCCCTACCCTCCACCAGACCCCATGCCTGGGTGAAGACCCAAAATCTTCTCAGGTTGGGCGGCGGCACTACGTGTGTCGTGCCCTTCGTGGAGGCGCCACCTGGGAAGTTTGGGTGCTTGGTTAGAGGAACTGCAGGCGGAGAGATGGGACTAGTGGCAGCAAGTGGTGTTCGCGAAGGAGGAGCGGCATGGCATCTGGTACGTCGACAATGGCAGGTCTCGGGGGTGGGAGCGTGATGATGGATGATACATCTCCGTCGTGTCTATAATTTTTGATTGTTCCATGCCAATATTATTCAACTTTCATATACTTTTGGCAACTTTTTATACTTTTTTTGGGACTGACATATTGATCCAGTGCCCAGTGTCAGTTCATGTTTGTTGCATGTTTTATGTTTCGCAGAAACCCCATATCAAACGGAATAAAAACGGACGGAGAATATTTTTGAAATATTTGGGAAATATGGGAGGAAGAATCAAAGCGAGACAGTGCCCGAGGTGGCCACGAGGCAGGAGGGCGCGCCCCTGACCCTCGTGGCCCCCCGTAAGGCAGTTGCTGCTCTTCTTTGGCCGCAAGAAAGCTAATTTTCGGAGAAAAATCTGGGCGAAGGTTTCAATCCAATAGGAGTTACGGATCTCCGGATATATAAGAAACGGTGAAAGGGCAGAATCCCAGAATGCAAAAACAGAGAGAGACAGAGAGACAGATCCAATCTTGGAGGGGCTCTCACCCCTCCCACACCATGGAGACCAAGGACCAGAGGGGAAACCCTTCTCCCATCTAGGGAGAAGGTCAAGGAAGAAGAAGAAGGGGGGCTCTCTCCCCCTCTCTTCCGGTGGCACCGGAACGCCGCCGGGGCCATCATCATCATCACTGCAATCTACACCAACACCTCCGCCATCTTCACCAACATCTCCATCACCTTCCCCCTTTATCTACAGCGGTCCACTCTCCCGCAACCCGCTGTACCTTCTACTTGAACATGGTTCTTTATACTTCATATTATTACCCAATGATGTGTTTCCATCCTATGATGTCCGAGTAGATTTTCGTTGTCCTATCGGTGGTTGATGAATTGCTATGATTGATTTAATTTTCTTGTGGTTATGTTGCTGTCCTTTGGTGCCCATCATATGAGCGCGCGCGTGGATCACACCATAGGGTTAGTTGTATATTGATAGGACTATGTATTGGAGGACAAGAGTGACAGAAGCTTCTACCTAGCATAGAAATTGATGCATACATGATTGAAGGGGGACCAATTAATATATCTTAATACTATGGTTGGGTTTTACCTTAATGAGCGTTAGTAGTTGCGGACGCTTGCTAATAGTTCCAACCATAAGTTCATAGAATTCCAAGTCAGGGATGACATGCTAGCATTGGACTCTCCCACATAAAACTTGCTATCGGTCTAGTAAAGTAGTCAATTTCTTAGGGACAATTTCGCAACTCCTACCACCACTTTTCCACACTCGCCATATTTACTTTATTGCTTCTTTACCTAAAACAGCCCCTAGCGTTCATTTACGTGCTCTTTATATTTTTGCAAGCCTATCCAAGACACTGGTAGAAAAAGGGCCTATAGTCCCGGTTCGTAAGGGCCTTTAGTCCCGGTTCCTGAACCGGGACTAAAGTGTCGGTACTAATGCCCCGACCCTTTAGTCCCGGTTCAATCCAGAACCGGGACTGATGGGCCTCCACGTGGGCAGGGCGCAGAGCCCAGTCAGGAGACCCTTTGGTCCCGGTTGGTGGCACCAACCGGGACCAATAGGCATCCACGCGTCAGCATTTCTATGGATGGGGTTTTTATTTTTTTTTGAAAGGGGGGGTGGGGGTTTTGGGGGGTTAATTTAGGTGTTTCATATATTGTGTTAGCTAGCTATAATTAATAGAGAGAAGTGTCCTCTCTTATGTCCGTGCTTGGTCGACGCTACATACTATACATACGTATAGAGAGGACTAGACACGCTGGCTAGCTAGTAAGCAAACGAAGGTAACAGAAGATCGTGATGAACATATATGCATACAGAGAGAAGTGATATCGACCACCTCTCTTTCTCCGAGAGATTGTTCGAACAACAAGTTCTCGTATATCTATCTGACACTACCGGCTACATATATACAATAATTATCTCTTACAAATATAATCATACAGACTCAGGGTCAACATAGAATTCTCCGTCTTCAGGGATCATGTGGTCAAGAAAGAATGCCGCCAATTCCTCTTGAATTCCTTGCATGCGAGCTGGTGCTAGGAGTTCATCCCGCTTCCGAAACATCTAATTTAAAGAAGGGGGTCAATACATATATATATATATGAATGAATGAAACTCAACACAAATGATGGTAATAAAATAAAATTGTGAATGTTGTTATTTACGTACTTCATATTGTTCGTCAGTGTAGCCCCGCTCATAGGTCGTGTGGCGGATGGACTCGCAAACATAGTATCCACAGAAATCATTCCCTTGTTCCTGCCAGAACCACTTTACAAGAAATAGAGGTTAATCAAACTGATAAGCAAGGATGCCAAATGGTATTGATGAAACTAGCGCTTGAATGACTAGTAGATGCGCTTAAAATGCTACTATAGCTAGTACTTACTTTCGGGTGTCTAAATTGCAGCTCCTTCGGCAGTCCCGGAGCTTTTCTGCTGAATTTTCTCCAAACCCTGCCGGACAAAGAAAACAATTACTTGATATATCAGGAAATGAACAAAGTTGCTGATATGGTGGATAATGATCGATTTAACTTACTTCTCGAGTATTTGAGTCATGTCTGCATAGTCCTTGGGATCTTTTCGTCTTGAGTCTAAGACGGTTACTAGTCCCTGCTCAAGCTTAATATGTAGGAGAATATAGTGGAAACTGCACACGCATGCATAACTCATCAATTACATTACTATAACCTTGACTAATATATAAGGGAAACCGAATATGCACAAGACAGTAACACTCACTTGAAGTTGTAAGGAAAGAGTATTATATCTTTGTTTTGATTTATTATCAACGATTGTAGCATGCTGGCCTTGGTTTCTGCGGCATGAAATTTAACCTGAGTTGCATCTATGAGATATGTGTTAATGAACCCAATATCACCGACTTGTCTTTTCTTCAATTCGACGATCTTCAATCTGCATAATATAGTGAGGATGATTATAAATACATGCAATGAAAGAGCTAAGCTATATAGAGAAACTTAATGACAGAAGTAGTACTACTTACAGACAGTAGCAGGCGCTCGTTGTTTTATCGAGGGCCAATTGATTGAAAAACTGATAGAACTCCTCAAATGGAACAGGCAACAGATCAATTCCAACGAGGTCATGCTCCTTTTTAACTTTCAAATACAAAGTACTCCTCCCCCCAGAGTCTCTGCAGATTTTCAAGTACCAATCATGCAATCTTCGCATCATCGTTGATAGAGATCTTTCATCTTTGACGAGAGGCTTCCCGTACTCGTATCTTTGTATCTGCATCTCCATGGGTTCATAATGTACTTCGTCGGGCAGGTAATCTGCAAGATTGCTATAACCGGGCACCATCCTCGGATCATTAGCGACGTTTTGGCTAGGCACCTTGAGCGGGGGGCACGATTGCTTCGCTTGTTCGCCGAGCTGGGCAATTTGTTTCCCAGCTCATCGTTCTTTCAGCCTTTGATCACTGACAGTACTTCCTGACCGCTCCGCTTCGGCAAATTCCTTTCCAATAATGCGGTCATAGTTTCCTTTCGGCGGATCAGACTTCGGTGGTTTTGTCAGGGCAGCCAGAGTGCGCTTCACTTTCACCCGATCTACCTTCTCCTCCGCAGGTGGATGTTTCTTTGCTTTCACCCCTTCAAAGAATTTCCTCACTTCTTCTCGCGCGATCTCGGCGTTCTCCTCCTGGGTCCTCTCGTATGGTAACTTCTCTGGAGTCTTCAGAGAAGGACCGAATCTGTATGTCCTACCGCCTCTGGTTGCACTGCTAGACGCCGACCGAGCAGACGGAGCGGTTGTCTTCTTTACTTGCTTAAGAGGCGGAGGAGAAGGACTACGACGCGCCGGAGCAGCTGGAGCGGCGGCAGGTCTCTTCCGCCCTTGCTGACGAGGCGGAGAAGGAGGAGGCTGGCTGCTCGGGCGCGTCGGTGCAGGCAGAGAAGGAGGCAGAGTGCCGCCACGCGCCGGAGAAGGAGCCGGCCGAGGGCCCTGATCATCACTCGCCGGAGGAGGAGGCGGTGGAGGAGGCGGAGTGCCCTGACTCGCCGGAGGAGGAGGAGGAGGCGGAGGCGTCCAGTTCGGAAGGTTGATGAGTTCCTTCCGCCATAGGCATGGAGTCTTCAAAGCAGACCCCAGCCGAGTCTCCCCTTCACCGGTAGGGTGGTCAAGCTGGAGGTCCTCAAATCCCTCCGTTATCTCATCCACCATCACCCTAGCATATCCTTCTGGAATCGGCCGGCAGTGAAAAGTTGCGCCGGGTTCAGTAGGATAAACAGAGCCAACAGCTGCCTTGACCTTCAAATTCATCCATTGCATCATAAGGTGGCAATTTTGAGACTCCGTGATAGCATCCACAGGATAGCTGGCAGGAGCCGTCAAGGCATGCTCCGGCTGAAGCAGCTCGGTGGAAGCCACGCTGCTTCTGCACTGAGATGGCGGGGTAGCTTCGGGGGAGGCTTCGGCAGTACGTTTGCTGCGATTTGCTTCTCGTTCCTCTATCGCGTCTACCCTTGCTTGCAGCGCCTGCATTTGGGTCTGCTGCACTTTTTTCCTCCTCTCATGGGATTTGTAACCGCCTGCGTCCCGAAACCCAACCTTCCACGGAATGGAGCCTGGCGTGCCTCGTGTCCGTCCAGGGTGCTCAGGATTCCCAAGGGCCATTGTGAGCTCATCGTTCTCTCTGTCTGGAAAGGACGTCCCTTCCTGCGCTACTTCGATATACTGCTTAAGCTTACTGACTGGTATGTCCATTTGATCGTTCGTCCAAATGCACTTCCCTGTTTTAGGGTCCAAGGTTCCGCCAACCCCGAAGAACCAAGTCCGGCAACGGTCTGGCCAGTTATTTGTCTCTGGTTCGATCCCTTTATGAACCAGATCATTCTCAATCTTGGACCACTTAGGCCGGGCGACGAGGTAGCCACCTGACCCCGTGCGATGGTGAAGCTTCTTCTTCGCAGCATTTTGCTTGTTTGTCGCCGACATCTTCTTACTCTTTTCCGATGTCTTGTGGGCCACAAATGCGGGCCAGTGATCTCTGATCTTCTCATATCTGCCCTTGAATTCTGGTGTCTCTTTATTTTCGACAAACTTATTCAGCTCTTTCTTCCACCTCCTGAATAGTTCTGGCATCCTCTTCAGAGCAAAAGACTTGATTAATTTCTCTTTAACTGGGTTCTCTGGATTATCCTCTGGCGGTAGGGTGAAATTTGACTTCAGCTCAATCCAAAGATCATTTTTCTGCATATCATTGACATAAGACACCTCAGGGTCTTCTGTAGCCGGCTTAAACCATTGCTGGATGCTTATCGGGATCTTGTCCCTAACCAGAACCCCGCACTGAGCAACAAATGCGCTCTTTGTCCAGAGGGGTTCAATAGGTTGGCCGTCGGGCACAATTGCTGTGATCTCAAGCTTTTCATCCGAGCTCAACTTTTTCTTCGGGCCTCATCTCTTTACCGAAGTTGTGCTCGATCCGGAGGGCTAGAAAAAAGAACAAAGACTTAATTAATATGTGTACATACCAAAACAATGAATGCATCAATCAGCTAGTCAGCATGGGCTTAACTAATATATATACCTGGCCGGACTCGGTTCGGTCACCGGAGCCGTCATCACGGTCTCCTTCTTGCACCAGCATTGGGTCACCGGAGCTGTCCTCATGTTCTTCTTCTTGCACCGACATTAGGTCACCGTAGCCAGCTTGTTCACCCTCTCCTTCCAGACCATCGGTGTCGTTGAGAAAGTATGAGATGGCATCACTTCCTTCTGCGATTATCTCCCTCAACAACGCTTCTTTTGCTTCGTCTCGGGCGGTGTCCATAGTTTCTACAAATATTTACAACATGGCAATTATTATTCAAACATGACAGATGGATATATTAGTGCCAAACGTACAACTAGCTACCTAATCATAGCAAGCTACCGGGAGGGGGTATATATCGACAACGACGACACTACATCTATGTCCCTCGACGACCCTCGTTCCCGATAAAAGAATGAGGAAGAAGAAGAAAAAAAAGAGGAGAAGAAAGAATAGAGGAGAAGAACTCCTCTATTCTTTCTTCTCCTCTCTATTCTTTCTTCTCCTCTTTTTTTTCTTCTTCCTCTTCTTTTTTTATCCTCTTCTTCCTCTCATGTTCGAGAGGATCACCGAGGGGTCGGGAGGTTGCGTAGTGTCAAAGGATTCAACAAAACCATGTCTTCATCATTAGGCGAAAGTAACATGTGCATGATGGTACGAAGCTCTTCAGAGTTGTTATGGAACGGAGTCCCAGATAGGATAATTCGCTTTTTGGTACAAAGTTCAGCAAGATCCTTCCAAATATCGCTATTTGGAAGGCCTTTGCTGAATTCGTACCAAAAGGCGGATTATTCTATCCGGGACTCCATTCCAGAACAACTTTGCAGAACTTCGTACCAACATGCCCTGGTTACTTTCGGCTAATGATGAAGGCATGGATTTCTTCAATACTTTGACACTAGGAAACCTCTCTCGACCCCTCGGCGATCCTCGACCCCTCGAACCCTCGATGACCCTGGAACCCTCGACCCCTAGACGACCCTGCTGGAACCCTCGACTCTATAGAACCCTCGAACCCTCGACCCTGAAACCCTCGACCCTTGACCCCTTAACGACCCTCGACCCTCTACCCTAGTTCCCGACCCTCGACCCCTCGGCGATCCTCGACACCCTCGTTCCCGATAAAAATTAAGAAGAAGAAGAAGAAGAAGAAGAAGAAGAAGAAGAAGAAGAAGAAGAAGAAGAAGAAGAAGAAGAAGAAGAAGAAGAAGAAGAAGAAGAAGAAAAGAAGAAGAAAAAAGAGGAGAAGAAGAAAGGAATAGTGGAGAAGAAGAAAGGAATACTGCCTATGGGCCTATTGGGCCTTCTGCGGGCCTGAATCCTGGCCCATGTAGGGTTTCTAGTCGTATTCAGGCCGTGGAGGCCCAGTAGGATTCATTTTTTTGGTTTTTTCTTTTTTATTTCTACATTTTTTTGGTTTTTTATTTTTTTTTATTTCTACTTACAACTAAATACTTACAGTTTTTTTGTGATTTCTTTTTGCTTTTAGGTAACAAAAATTATAAACTTTCTGTTAGTGCCATTAGTTTTAAATTTTAAATAGTTTAAATTTGAATATTTAAAAATTTGTGTGAATCACTAGTTTATGAATAACTTTACTATAAAAATAGAATTTTTTTCTATTTATTTTTTATTTCTACTTACAACTAAATACTTACAGTTTTTTAGTGATTTCTTTTTGCTTTTAGGTCACAAAAATTATAAACTTTCTGTTAGTGCCATTAGTTTTAAATTTTGAATAGTTTAAATTTGAATTTTTAAAAATTTGTGTGAATCACTAGTTTATGAATAACTTTACTATAAAAATAGAATTTTTTTTCTTCTTTGCTATTTATTTTTTATTTATACTTACAATTAAATACTTATAGTTTAATTTTAGGTCACAAAAATTATATTCTTTTTGCTATTGAAGAATATTATAGTTTTATTTTAGTTGATCATAACATAATATTTTAATTGATTGTTTTTATTTTCATAAAAGTTTTGTAGTTTATTCTGTTTGCTATTAATTCATTCTTTGAGCTAAATGACTCTGAAATTGGAAAGCATTTCAAAATGAACTCTGAAAAGGTTGAAAGTTGGCATGGTATCATCATTTCACCCACATAGCATGTTTCAGAAAGTAGAGAGGGTTATGAAAAAAACTTGATGCACTTCGTGTACAAAATGGACAATCACTTTCGAAGTATCAAAGTTTCGAACCATAAGACATGAAAGCATTTCAAATGAACTCTGAAAAAGTTGAAAGTTGGGATGGTATCATAATTTCACCCACATAGCATGTGCATGTACAAAACGAACAATGGTAGCATGTTCGTCTGTTACAAAATTTGGCATGGTATCATCATAATAGTTGTGGGAAAAAGTCTTCACTTTTTCTTCGCTTGTGTCATTTGCTTATTGCGCCGTAACCATGGATAATCTTCATTGTTTATCAGGATGCTTGGGTCAGCCTTGACATTGAAGGGAGGAATTTCATGAAACTTTTCATAATCTTCAGACATGTCTGTCTTGCCGTCCACTCCCAGGATGTCCCTTTTTCCTGAAAGAACTATGTGGCGCTTTGGCTCATCATATGATGTATTCGCTTCCTTATCTTTTCTTTTTCTCGGTTTGGTAGACATGTCCTTCACATAGATAACCTGTGCCACATCATTGGCTAGGACGAACGGTTCGTCAGTGTACCCAAGATTTTTCAGATCCACTGTTGTCATTCCGTACTGTGGGTCTACCTATACCCCGCCGCCTAACAGATTGACCCATTTGCACTTAAACAAAGGGACCTTAAAATCAGGTCCGTAGTCAAGTTCCCATATGTCCACTATGTAACCATAATATGTATCCTTTCCGCTCTTGGTTGCTGCATCAAAGCGGACACCGCTGTTTTGGTTTGTGCTCTTTTGATCTTGGGCGATCGTGTAAAATGTATTCCCATTTATCTCGTATCCTTTGTAAGTCAATACAGTCAAAGATGGTCCCCTGGACAACAAGTACAACTCATCACAAACAGTGTTGTCACCTCTGAGACGTGTTTCCAACCAACTGCTGAAAGTCCTGATGTGTTCACATGTAATCCAGTCGTCGCACTGCTCCGGGTGTTTGGAGCGCAGACTGTTCTTGTGTTCATCGACATACGGGGTCACCAAGGTAGAGTTCTGTAGAATTGTGTAGTGTGCTTGAGACCAAGAATATCCGTCCCTGCATATTATTGAGTCTCTTCCAAGAGTGCCTTTTCCAGTCAGTCTCCCCTCATACCGCGATTTAGGGAGACCTATCTTGTTAAGGCCAGGAATGAAGTCAACACAAAACCCGATAACATCCTCTGTTTGATGGCCCATGGAGATGCTTCCTTCTGGCCTAGCGCGGTTATGGACATATTTCTTTAGGACTCCCATGAACCTCTCAAAGGGGAACATATTGTGTAGAAATACGGGCCCCAGGATGACAATCTCGTCGACTAGATGAACTAGGACGTGTGTCATGATATTGAAGAAGGATGGTGGGAACACCAGCTCGAAACTGACAAGACATTGCGCCACATCACTCCTTAGCCTTGGTACGATTTCTGGATCGATCACCTTCTGAGAGATTGCATTGAGGAATGCACATAGCTTCACAATAGCTAATCGGACGTTTTCCGGTAGAAGCCCCCTCAATGCAACCGGAAGCAGTTGCGTCATAATCACGTGGCAGTCATGAGACTTTAGGTTCTGAAACTTTTTCTCTGGCATATTTATTATTCCCTTTATATTCGACGAGAATCCAGTCGTGACCTTCATACTGAGCAGACATTCAAAGAAGATTTCTTTCTCTTCTTTCGTAAGAGCGTAGCTGGCAGGACCTTTATACTGCTTCGGAGGCATGCCATCTTTTTCGTGCAAACATTGCAGGTCCTCCCGTGCCTCAGGTGTATCTTTTGTCTTCCCATACACACCCAAGAAGCCTAGCAGGTTCACACAAAGGTTCTTCTTCACGTGCATCACGTCGATTGAGGAGCGGACCTCTAGGTCTTTCCAATAGGGTAGGTCCCAAAATATAGGTTTCTTCTTCCACATGGGTGCGTGTCCCTCAGCGTCATTCAGAATAGCTAGTCCACCGGGACCCTTTCCAAAGATTACGTAGTGTAAATCATTGACCATAGCAAGCACGTGATCACCGGTGTGCATGGCGGGCTTCTTCCGGTGATCTGCCTCGCCTTTGAAATGCTTGCCTTTCTTTCGACATTGATGGTTGGTCGGAAGAAATCGACGATGGCCCAGGTACACATTCTTCCTGCATTTGTCCAGGTATATACTTTCAGTGTCATCTAAACAGTGCGTGCATGCGTGGTATCCTTTGTTTGTTTGTCCTGAAAGGTTACTGAGAGCGGGCCAATCGTTGATGGTCACGAACAGCAATGCCTTAAGGTTAAATTCCTCCTGAATGTGCTCATCCCACGTACGTACATCGTTTCCATTCCACAGCTGTAAAAGTTCTTCAACTAATGGCCTTAGGTACACATCAATTTCGTTGCCGGGTTGCTTAGGGCCTTGGATGAGAACTGGCATCATAATGAACTTCCGCTTCATGCACATCCAAGGAGGAAGGTTATACATACATAGAGTCACGGGCCAGGTGCTTTGATTGCTGCTCTGCTCCCCGAAAGGATTAATACCATCCACGCTTAAAGCAAACCATACATTCCTTGGGTCCTTTGCAAACTCATCCCAGTACTTTCTCTCGATTTTTCTCCACTGCGACCCGTCAGCGGGTGCTCTAAACTTCCCATCTTTATTTCGGTTCTCACTGTGCCATCGCATCAACTTGGCATGCTCTTCGTTTCTGAACAGACATTTCAACCGTGGTATTATAGGAGCATACCACATCACCTTCGCAGGAACCCTCTTCCTGAGGGGCTCGCCGTCAACATCACCAGGGTCATCTCGTCTGATCTTATACCGCAACCCACCGCATACCGGGCATGCGTTCAGATCCTTGTATGCACCGCGGTAGAGGATGCAGTCATTAGGGCATGCATGTATCTTCTCCACCTCGAATCCTAGAGGGCATACGACCTTCTTTGCTGCGTATGTACTGTCGGGCAATTCATTATCCTTTGGAAGCTTCTTCTTCAATATTTTCAGTAGCTTCTCAAATCCTTTATCAGCCACAGCATTCTCTGCCTTCCACTGCAGCAATTCCAGTACGGTACCGAGCTTTGTGTTGCCATCTTCGCAATTGGGGTATAACCCTTTTTTGTGATCCTCTAACATGCGATCGAACTTCAGCTTCTCCTTTTGACTAATGCATTGCGTCCTTGCATCGACAATGACCCGGCGGAGATCATCATCATCGGGCACATCGTCTGGTTCCTCTTGATCTTCAGCAGCTTCACCCGTGGCAGCATCATTGGGCACATCGTCTGGTTCCTCTTGATCTTCACAAGCTCCCCCCGTTGCAGCATCACCGTATTCAGGGGGCACATAGTTGTCATCGTACTCTTCTTCTTCGTCGTCTTCCATCATAACCCATATTTCTCCGTGCCTCGTCCACACATTATAGTGTGGCATGAAACCCTTGTAAAGCAGGTGGGAGTGAAGGATTTTCCGGTTAGAGTAAGACCTCGTATTCCCACATTCAGTGCATGGACAACACATAAAACCATTCTGCTTGTTTGCCTCAGCCGCATCGAGAAACTCATGCACGCCCTTAATGTACTCGCGGGTGTGTCTGTCACCGTACATCCATTGCCGGTTCATCTGCGTGGATTATATATAATTAAGTGTCCAAATTAATAGAAGTTCATCATCACATTAAAACCAAAGTGCATACATAGTTCTCATCTAATAACATATAGCTCTCCAGAGCATCTAATTAATTAAACCATACATTGAAACTATGTAAAACATTTCAATGCGAAAACAAATGCGATCATAATCGCAACCAAGGTAACAATTGATCCAATGGCATAATGATACCAAGCCTCGGTATGAATGGCATATTTTCTAATCTTTCTAATTTTCAAGCGCATTGCATCCATCTTGATCTTGTGATCATCGACGACATCCACAACATGCAACTCCAATATCATTTTCTCCTCCTCAATTTTTTTTATTTTTTCCTTCAACAAATTGTTTTCTTCTTCAACTAAATTTAACCTCTCGACAATAGGGTCGGTTGGCATTTACGATTCACATACATCCTAGATAAATAAAATCTATGTCACGTTGGTCGGCATAATTTTCATAAACAATAAATGAACCAATAGTTATAAAGATAATATACATACCAAATCCGAATCATAGACAGGACGAGGGCCGACGGGGGCGGATACCAAAACCATCGCACAATATAAGATGCAATAATAAATGTAAGAAAATGATACAAGTATCTATCTAAACATACAAGTAAGAATATTTTTCCTTTTAGAAAGAAGATAAGAACAAGAGGCTCACCACGGTGGTGTCGGTGATGAGATCGGCGCGGGTGATCGACGGCGGTGAAGACGGGGACGGGGCGTGACGGACCGCTAAATTTAGACAAATCTCGAGGAAAATGGAGCTTGGAGGTCGAGCTTCAAGAGGAGAAAGCTTAAGTAGTGTGGCTCGGGCATTCCGTCGAACACCTCATGTGCATAGGAGGTGAGCTAGAGCACCACAAAGCCCTCTCCCCCCCGGCCAGAAAAAACAGAGCACTATGCTCTGCTCTTGCGCGAGGGGGTATATATAGGCACCTCATTGGTCCCGGTTGGTGACATGAGCCGGGACTAAAGGGGAGCCTTTGGTCCCGGTTCAGGCCACCAACCGGGACCAATAGTGGTGGGCGAGGAGCGGGGCCCATTGGTCCCGGTTCATCCCACCAACCGGGACCAAAAGGTCCAGATGAACCGGGACCAATGGCCCACGTGGCCCGGCCGGCCCCCTGGGCTCACGAACCGGGACTAATGCCCACATTGGTCCCGGTTCTAGACTAAACCGGGACTAATGGGCTGAGCCGGCCTGGACCATAGCCCTGTTTTCTACTAGTGAGAACATGTACAAAGCACTTCTAGTTTTATATTTGTTCTAGGTAAAGCGAACGTCAAGCGTGCGTAGAGTTGTATCGGTGGTCGATAGAACTTGAGGGAATATTTGTTCTACCTTTAGCTCCTCATTGGGTTCGACACTCTTACTTATCAAAAGAGGCTACAATTGATCCCCTATACTTGTGGGTTATCAATGGACGAGCGCAGGACGGTGGCGTTGTCTGGTGTCGACAACAGCTGGGCCTGACAAGGTCGATGCTACTGTAAATGCTCTAAGTATGGATCGGTGAAGGACGGTGGCGGCGGCCTCTACAGCGTGCGCGTGCGGTGACCACTGATAGTGCACCGGACCGGTGTGTGCTCTAGATCCGTTAATGCAGCTTGGTTGGGGCTTTTGGCTTTAGATGTTGGGCTTTTGTGTGAGGTCTGCGTATGCGGCTCAAACAATCTACACCGCTTCATCAAGTTGATTTTCGACAAGGATATATATTGATATCACGAAGATACCAGTTACACCCAGGCTATGCACGAACCAGATGTCCAAAGACATCAAGGATGCACATGGCCAAGAAAATAAAATAAAAAAGAGAAATAGAAAACAAAGACCCCGTCACGGTAATGAAACACTCGCAACAACAACACTCTAACCACCACCGAAGACAACACCCGAACCACAAAAGATATTCTCCAGAGACGACACCTCCAAGAAGGAAATAATGCACAAGCGTGGTCGTCACCCAATCAAAGATCTTGAGTTTTCACTCTAGAGAAAGTCCGAGTTCACAAAACAATGCCTTTAACAAGGCCATTGCTAGGCACAAACAATGAAGGTCAGACCTTGGGCTTTCGCCCTGGAAATCGTGACTCAGTACTCGAGGAGCACCACCCAAAATGCAGTCCACTTATGCCTCCACCCTCCTTGCCAAGGCCACCGCTGCAAGTCACCAACACCCGACACGCAGGAAGAACATGTGCCGCCAATCTTCAACGCCACCAATACAATTCTACACCATTTCAAACCTTTGATCGCAGCCACCATGAATTTTTTCACCTCTGTCAATACCATGAAAATATATATGTAGAAATGTCCCATGGCACCGACAAAAAAAGGATCTTCATGCCACGCCCTCACGAAGCCTCACTAGATGAAGATAAGGGAGTGCACAACCGGATCGATTCCGATCTAGATATTCAGTGACGCCATGTGCCAATCAGCGGAAATCTTTGACAGAAAAACCGGAGCTCGTCGGTGTATAGATCGAGAAGGCCAGCGTGAAGCAGATCAACAACTTGATGTTCGAAGATTAGCATGGCCAAGCCACCTTTATCCAGGTCGAGCCAGCAGCCCCCACGCCACCAGCTGACTACAGAGGAGAAGTCAAAACTTGCCGACCACGCTGGTTATCCGGCGCTGAAATTGAGCGCACTGTTGAAAAGATGACCCGGAAGGCTTCCAACGCGCCTGCCCAGCATCTAGACGCCAACCTGCGCGAGTGGCGGCCACCGCCCATTTGGCCCAGATCCTAATAGGGCCCGCGTCGTCGACTCCCGAGCGTGGCTACGCCGCATCGCGCTGGTGTAGCGCTCCGACTCATGAGAGAATTCCTTATTTGGCCTTTTTTTAAAATTTGCTTTCCTTTTTGGTCTACTTTTTTGTCTTTCTTTTTTGACACTCAAACTTCATTTTGTTCCCTATGTGACACTTCCGTCAGTATTGGCTAGCACCGGTGTTAAGTCTAACCCGCAATTACTGTTTTACCTCTAGTGTAGTATGTGACCAGATTATTTACATGTGCACACAGAGGTAGCATATAAATTTGTACAGACTAATCTTCCAGATGATAAATTAGACCACGGCATGTCAATGTGTCATCTTACATAGATTTGTTTTGCTCTCGACTGTTGCACACATTCAGACCATTGCATTACAGATCGGCTGATGGCAAGAAGGCAAGAGCACAAGCTTCTGATAACTTCTATCTCCATCGAGTCGTTCCTGTAATGAGTCCCAATCACAAATAAACATTTGAACTACGTACACGAATACGAGTCACTGGTGGTAGTCGCTAGTAGAAAACAGGGCTTTGGTCCAGGCCAGGTCAGCCCATTAGTCCCGGTTCATGAGCCCAGGGGGGCGGCCGGGCCACGTGGGCCATTGGTCCCGGTTCGTCTGGACCTTTTGGTCCCGGTTGGTAAGACGAACCGGGACCAATGGGCCTCGCTCCTGGCCCACCACCATTGGTCCCGGTTCGTGGCTTGAACTGGGACCAAAGGCTCCCCTTTAGTCCCGGTTCATGCCACCAACCGGGACCAATGAGGTGCCTATATATACCCCCTCGCGCAAGAGCAGAGCACAGTGCTCTGTTTTTTCTGGCCGAGGGGGAGAGGGCTTTGTGGTGCTCTAGCTCACCTCCTATGCACATGAGGTGTTCGATGGAATGCCCGAGCCACACTACTTAAGCTTTCTCCTCTCGAAGCTCGACCTCCAATCTCCATTTTCCTCGAGATTTGTCTAGATTTAGCGGTCCGTCATGCCCCGTCCCCGTCTTCACCGTCGTCGATCACCCGCGCCGATCTCATCACCGACACCACCGTGGTGAGCCTCTTGTTCTTATCTTCTTTCTGAAAGGAAAAATATTCTTACTTGTATGTTTAGATAGATACTTGTATCATTTTCTTACATTTATTATTGCATCCTATATAGTGCGATGGTTTTGGTATCCGCCCCCGTCGGCCCTTGTCCTGTCTATGATTCGGATGTGGTATGTATATTATCTTTATAACTATTGGTTCATTTATTGTTTATGAAAATTATGCCGACCAACGTGACATAGATTTTATTTATCTAGGATGTATGTGAATCAGAAATGCCAACCGACCCTATTGTCGAGAGGTTAAATTTAGTTGAAGAAGAAAACAATTTGTTGAAGGAAAAAATAAAAAAATTGAGGAGGAGAAGATGATATTGGAGTTGCATGTTGCGGATGTCGTCGATGATCACAAGATCAAGATGGATGCAATGCGCTTGAAGATTAGAAAGATTAGAAAATATGCCATTCATACCGAGGCTTGGTATCATTATGCCGTTGGATCAATTGTTACCTTGATTGCGATTATGATCGCATTTGTTTTCGCATTGAAATGTTTTACATAGTTTCAATGTATGGTTTAATTAATTAGATGCTCTGGAGAGCTATATGTTGTTAGATGAGAACTATGTATGCACTTTGGTTTTAATGTGATGATGAACTTCTATTAATTTGGACACTTAATTATATATAATGCACGCAGATGAACCGGCAATGGATGTACGGTGACAGACACACCCGCGAGTACATTAAGGGCGTGCATGAGTTCCTCGATGCGGCTGAGGCAAACAAGCAGAATGGTTTTATGTGTTGTCCATGCACTGAATGTGGGAATACGAGGTCTTACTCTAACCGGAAAATCCTTCACTCCCACCTGCTTTACAAGGGTTTCATGCCACACTATAATGTTTGGACGAGGCACGGAGAAATAGGGGTTATGATGGAAGACGGCGAAGAAGAAGAGTACGATGACAACTATGTGCCCCTGAATACGGTGATGCTGCAACGGGGGGAGCTGGTGAAGATCAAGAGGAACTAGACGATGTGCCCAATGATGCTGCTACGGGTGAAGCTGCTGAAGATCAAGAGGAACCAGACGATGTGCCCGATGATGATGATCTCCGCCGGGTCATTGTCGATGCAAGGATGCAATGCATTAGTCAAAAGGAGAAGCTGAAGTTCGATCACATGTTAGAGGATCACAAAAAAGGGTTATACCCCAATTGCGAAGATGGCAACACAAAGCTCGGTACCATACTGGAATTGCTGTAGTGGAAGGCAGAGAATGCTGTGGCTGACAAAGGATTTGAGAAGCTACTGAAAATATTGAAGAAGAAGCTTACAAAGGATAACGAATTGCCCGACAGTACATACGCAGCAAAGAAGGTCGTATGCCCTCTAGGATTGGAGGTGGAGAAGATACATGCATGCCCTAATGACTGCATCCTCTACCGCGGTGCATACAAGGATCTGAACGCATGCCCAGTATGCGGTGCATTGCGGTATAAGATCAGACGAGATGGCCCTGGTGATATTGACGGCGAGCCCCCCAGGAAGAGGGTTCCTGCGAAGGTGATGTGGTATGCTCCTATAATACCACGGTTGAAATGTCTGTTCAAAAACGAAGAGCATGCCAAGTTGATGCGATGGCACAGTGAGAACCGAAAAAAAGATGGGAAGTTGAGAGCACCCGCTGACGGGTCGCAGTGGAGAAAAATCGAGAGAAAGTACTGGGATGAGTTTGCAAAGGACCCAAGGAATGTATGGTTTGCTTTAAGCGCGGATGGCATTAATCCTTTCGGGGAGCAGAGCAGCAATCACAGCACCTGGCCCGTGACTCTATGTATGTATAACCTTCCTCCTTGGATGTGCATGAAGCGGAAGTTCATTATGATGCCAGTTCTCATCCAAGGCCCTAAGCAACCAGGCAACGACATTGATGTGTACCTAAGGCCATTAGTTGAAGAACTTTTACAGCTTTGGAATGGAAACGGTGTACGTATGTGGGATGAGCACAGACAGGAGGAATTTAACCTTAAGGCGTTGCTGTTCGTGACCATCAACGATTGGCCCGCTCTCAGTAACCTTTCAGGACAGACAAACAAAGGATACCACGCATGCACGCACTGTTTAGATGACACTGAAAGTATATACTTGGACAAATGCAGGAAGAATGTGTACCTAGGCCATCGTCGATTTCTTCCGACCAACCATCAATGTCAAAAGAAAGGCAAGCATTTCAAAGACGAGGCAGATCACCGGAAGAAGCCCGTCATGCGCACCGGTGATCACGTGCTTGCTATGGTCAATCATTTACACTACGTAATCTTTGGAAAGGGTCCTGGTGGACTAGCTGTTCCGAATGACGCTGAGGGACACGCACCCATGTGGAAGAAGAAATCTATATTTTGGGACCTACCCTACTGGAAAGACCTAGAGGTCCGCTCCTCAATCGACGTGATGCACGTGACGAAGAACCTTTGCGTGAACCTGCTAGGCTTCTTGAGCGTGTATGGGAAGACAAAAGATACACCTGAGGCATGGGAGGACCTGCAATGTTTGCACGAAAAAGACTGCATGCCTCCGAAGCAGTATAAAGGTCCTGCCAGCTACGCCCTTACGAAAGAAGAGAAAAAAATCTTCTTTGAATGCCTGCTCAGTATGAAGGTCACGACTGGCTTCTCGTCGAATATAAAGGGAATAATAAATATGCCAGAGAAAAAGTTTCAGAACCTAAAGTCTCATGACTGCCACGTGATTATGACGCAACTGCTTCCGGTTGCATTGAGGGGGCTTCTACCGGAAAACGTCCGATTAGCCATTGTGAAGCTATGTGCATTCCTCAATGCAATCTCTCAGAAGGTGATCGATCCAGAAATCATACCAAGGCTAAGGAGTGATGTGGCGCAATGTCTTGTCAGTTTCGAGCTGGTGTTCCCACCATCCTTCTTCAATATCATGACGCACGTCCTAGTCAGTAAGCTTAAGCAGTATATCGAAGCAGCGCAGGAAGGGACGTTCTTTCCAGACAGAGAGAACGACGAGCTCACAATGGCCCTCGGGAATCCTGAGCACCCTGGACGGACACGAGGCACGCCAGGCTCCATTTCGTGGAAGGTTGGGTTTCCGGACGCAGGCGGTTACAAATCCCATGAGAGGAGGAAAAAAGTGCAGCAGACCCAAATGCAGGCGCTGCAAGCAAGGGTAGACGCGATAGAGGAACGAGAAGCAAATCGTAGCAAACGTACTGCCGAAGCCTCCCCCGAAGCTACCCCGCCATCTCAGCGCAGAAGCAGCATGGCTTCCACCGAGCTGCTTCAGCCGGAGCATGCCTTGACGGCTCCTACCAGCTATCCCGTGGATGCTATCACGGAGTCTCAAAATTGCCACCTTATGACGCAATGGATGAATTTGAAGGTCAAGGCGGCTGTTGGCTCTGTTTATCCTACTGAACCCGGTGCAACTTTTCACTGCCGGCCGATTCCAGAAGGATATGCTAGGGTGATGGTGGACGAAATAACGGAGGGATTTGAGGACCTCCAGCTTGACCACCCTACCGGTGAAGGGGAGACTCGGCTGGGGTCTGCCCTGAAGACTCCATGCCTATGGCGGAAGGAGCTCATCAACCTTCCGAACTGGACGCCTCCGCCTCCTCCTCCTCCTCCGGCGAGTCAGGGCACTCCGCCTCCTCCAGCGCCTCCTCCTCCGGCGAGTGACAATTAGGGCCCTCGGCCGGCTCCTTCTCCGGCGCGTGGCGGCACTCCGCCTCCTTCTCCACCTGCGCCGACGCGCCCGAGCAGCCAACCTCCTCCTTCTCCGCCTCGTCAGCAAGGGCGGAAGAGACCTGCCGCCGCTCCAGCTGCTCTGGCGCGTCGTAGTCCTTCTCCTCCGCCTCGTAAGCAAGTAAAGAAGACAACCGCTCCCTCTGCTCGGTCGGCGTCTAGCAGTACAACCAGAGGCGGGAGGACATACAGATTCGGTCCTTCTCTGAAGACTCCAGAGAAGTTACCATACGAGAGGACCCCGGAGGAGAACGCGAAGATCGCGCGAACCGAAGTGGATGACTGGTTTCAAGGGTTGAAAGCAAAGAGACATCCACCTCCGGAGGAGAAGGTAGATCCGGTGAAAGTGAAGCGCACTCTGGCTGCCCTGGCAAAACCACCCAAGTCTCCGCCGAAAGGCAACTATGAGCGCATTATTGCAAAGACATGGGCCGAAGCGGAGCGGTCGGGAAGTACAGTCAGTGATCAAAGGCTGAAAGAACGACGAGCAGCTGGGAAACAAATTGCCCAGCTCGGCGAACAAGCGAAGCAATCGTGCCCCCCACTCAAGGTGCCTAGCGACATCGTCGATCCGAGGATGGTGCCCGGTTATGGCAATGTTGACGATTACCTGCCCGACGATGTACATTATGATACCATGGAGGTGCAGATACATAGATACGAGTACGGGAAGCCTCTCGTCAAAGATGAAAAATCTTTAACAACGATGATGCGAAGATTACATGATTGGTACTTGAAAATCTGCAGAGAGTCTGGGGGGAGGAGTACTTTGTATGCGAGAGTTAAACCGGAGCATGACCTCGTTGGAATTGAACTGTTGCCTATTCCATTTGAGGAGTTCTATCAGTTTTTCAATCAATTGGCCCTCGATAAAACAACGATCACCGGCTACTGTCTGTAAGTACTACTACTTCTGTCATTAAGTCTCTCTATATAGCTCATCTCTTTCATTGCATGTATTTATAATTATCCTCACTATATTATGCAGAATGAAGGTCGCCGAATTGAAGAAAAGACAAATTGGTGATATTGGGTTCGTTAACACACATCTCATAGATGCAACTGAGGTTGAACATCGTCCAGGAGATACCGAGGCCAACTTGCTACGATCATTCAAAAAAAATGAAAACAAAGATATAATACTCTTTCCTTACAACTTCAAGTGAGTGTTACTGTCTTGTGCATATTCGGTTTCCCTTATATATTAGTCCAGGTTATAGTAATGTAATTGATGAGTTATGCATGCGTGTGCAGTTTCCACTATATTCTCCTAGAGATTAGGCTTGAGCAGCTAGTAGTAACCGTCTTGGACTCTAAACGAAAAGATCCCCAGGAGTATGCAGACATGACTGAAATCCTCAAGAAGTAAGTTAAATCGATCATTATGCACCATATCAGCAACTTTGTTCATTTCCTGATATCAAGTAATTGCTTTCTTTGTTCGGCAGGGTTTGAAAATTCACCAGAAAAGTTCCGGGACTGCCGAAGGAGCTGGAATTTAGACACCCGGAAGTAAGTACTATAGTACCATGTTCCGCGCATCTCCTAGTGATTCAAGCGCTAGTTTCATCAATACCATTTAGCATTCTTGCTTATCAGTTTGATTGACCTCTATTTCTTGTAAAGTGGTTGTGGCAGGAACAAGGGAATGATTTCTGTGGATACTACGTCTGCGAGTCCATCCGCCACACGACCTGTGAGCGGGGCGGGTACTCTGACGAACAATATGAAGTACGTAAATAACAACATTCACAATTTTATTTTATTACCATCATTTGTATTGAGTTTCATTCATTCATATATATATATATATATATATATATATATATATATATATATATATATATATATATATATTGACCCCCTTCTTCAAATTAGATGTTTCGGAAGCGGGATGAACTCCTAGCACTAGCTCGCATGCGAGCAATTCAAGAGGAATTGGCGGTATTCTTTCTTGACCAAGTGATCGCTGAAGACGGAGAATACTATGTGGACCATGAGTCCGTATGATTATATTTGTAAGAGATAATTATTGTATATATGTAGCCGGTAGTGTCGGATAGATATACGAGAACTTGTTGTTCGACCAATCTCTCGGAGAAGGAGAGGTGGTCGATATCACTTCTCTCTGTATGCATATATGTTCATGACGATCTTATGTTTCCTTCGTTTGCTTACTAGCTAACTAGCGTGTCTAGTCCTCTCTATACGTATGTATAGTACGTAGCGTCGACCAAGCACGGACGTAAGAGAGGACACTTCTCTCTATTAATTATAGCTAGCTAACACAATATATGAAACACCTAAATTAACCCTCCAAAACCCACAAACCCCCCCCCCCCTTTCAAAAAAAAAAACAAAAACCCCAGCCACAGAAATGCTGACGCGTGGATGCCTATTGGTTCCGGTTGGTGCCACCAGTGGCGGAGCCACCTCCCGGCGACCCCGGGCGGCTGCCCGGGCTAGTCAAGAAAACTAGTGCTAAGCACAAGTGCTAATCTATGGTTAGAAGGATTATTTCCTTGGGTAGGTGGCAGCTCATAGTGTCACAGTTAAGTCTTGCCTGTGCTGCATTCATGGGCTGGCTCCGCCACTGGGTGCCACCAAACGGGACCAAAGGGTCTCCTGACTGAGCTCTGCGCACTGCCCACGTGGAGGTCCATCAGTCCCGGTTCTGGATTGAACCGGGACTAAAGGGTCGGGGCATTAGTACCGACACTTTAGTTCCGGTTCAGAAACCGGGACTAAAGGCCCTTACGAATCGGGACTATAGACCCTTTTTCTACCAGTGAGCGCGTACATGAATAGTAGTTGAACACAGAAGCTAACACACCCCCCGCAAAATAGGAAAAAGATAACATACTTACACACGTACGTGCGAGCTAGCCTCAACGAAACAGCCAAGCAGACAGCTTAATTGATCTACAATACCTAGCTACTACGTGCACTCTAGCCGTGCACGTATGGACTGGCCGGCGACTTGCACTACATAGCCTGTGGCAATCCATCTATATTTATTTGGCGTTCGTTCCAACGAGAGAAGTCACTATGCATGTTCCGAGAGAGACAATCAGATCGATCCAGCTGAAGCTGGTCTCATATCGTACGTCTACGGCAAGACTGCGAGAGTTAAGTTGCCAGCCTGCATGCTTTGCACGTATACTGCTGCTGCTTGAAAATCAATCAAGCTGCTCGCGTGTGCTAGCTTGCAGGTACATATTGTTTCTGGACGATACGAATTAGGGTTCTAAAGCCAACACCATGTACAGACACGGCCGATAGCCTTCGCGCTGCCGTGCATGAGAGGTGGCAGCGGCCTCGGCGCACCCACGCACGGGAGGAGGATACGGGCGGCCGCTTGGACGGCACGGGGAACTTCCATTCGCCCCCGGCCCGGATCGGTGCCGTGTGCGCTTGTGGCAACTTCATGCCCTCTTCTTTTCCTTTTCTGCCTATCCGGTGACATACTATCATCAGAGGCCATATTGTCTTTATATGTCTTAGTTAACATCGCTGGATGAAAAAAATAGATGAAAGGGTCACATAGAGCATAAAATAGTGTTTGAGTGTCAAAAAAGAGAAGAAATAATTTAGAGGGCCAAAAAGGAAAGCAAAGGGCTAAATAAGGAATTCTCTCCCGACTCGTCGACAACCGCTCGTCCATCCCGATGCGCGTAATGGCCGTGGCCCGTCGGCCCAGATCGGCCCCAGGCTCGCTGCCACCACCATACGCCATGACAGCGGCGTTTCACATCCAAGGAGCCGAATGCTGTCCACGTCCGATCTACCATAGCCCAACGCTGCCGCACCTCGTCTTCATCCACACAGACCACCTCGCACGCGCATTCGTGGACATGCATCTCCGCACAGATGCACCACAATTGTGTGTCTCCTCTGCCCTCCGCCTTCAGCGAGACGGGCGACGCCACCGCCGCCGGCGCCAAGGGAATTCAGACTGGGGGAGGACTTGGCTTGGGTTTGGTGGAACCTCCGGAGTCGCCCGAGCGGAGGCGATCCGGGAGGTGCAGGAGGTTTATTCATCAAGTTGATAGAAATAGCGACATATGTTACCGAGATAGTGGCTTTAGACTTATTGATGCATTATTTTGTAAGGTCATAATGAAGAATTAACAAAATGACTGCATGCATCGCGCTGATGATGCAGAGACCGGGGGGTCATCCTCCTTTTTGAAAAAATGTTGTCTTGTATGCAGCTCAAGGATTTGTGGGAAAAAGAGGGCGCCGGAAACTCATAAATTCTTTTTTTTTTTGAATGTTGGCAGGAGAGCTGCCAAATTCATTGATCAGAAGAAGTGTTATAAGAGATCCCCAGAGGGAAAGCACCGCAAAAAGGCAGCGCAAAAAGAAAAGAAAGGAAAAAGGCCCGTCGGCAGAACCACAAACCCAAATTCTACCATCAATCGTGAACATCGTCGGAATCCATCGTCGGGATCTCCAAGGTGACGCCTCCGAGGAGGATAACGATGTTGAGGCACCGCCGTCACCCGATCTGGCACTATCAGATCTTAGGTTTTCGCCCGGAGATCTCACGCCATTGGGTAGGAAGAGCAAACGGCTCCACAACGATACCTCCAAGGAGGAAGACGACATCCGTGGATGCCGTTATCGCTGGCAACGACAGGGTCGATGCAAGATTTTCATCCAGAGCTGTGCCCTCCACCAACAGTCCCGGATCCGAGGCCACCAGCGCCATGGAGCAGCACGAGTCCAGGCATACACTACCAGAAACGAATTAATGCCGCACGCAGAACTCAGTGAGAACACACCAATCTGACTGGTCCGCACCGCCGCACGCAAGCCTGGGCGAGCCAAGCCGGATCTGGCCACCCTCTACCTCCGTGCGCAGAACTGGGCGATCCTCCGCACTGCAGCGCACCGGGAAGGCCGAGGGGGAGCCGGGCATAGCTGGTCAGCACCGCCGCGCGCAAGGACAGGGCAAAAACCAAGCCAAACTGCGCAGCCCGCACCGCCGCGCACAAGAGCAAGACTACTCGTACTGGATCTGGTCTGCCCGAGCCTCCTGTAGCTTGACAAACTGAACGGCGCCACCGCTCAAAAGAGCCGGACGTGGACACGCTTGAAGGAGAGAAACCACCAGCCACCCCCGACACCACCACTACATCCTCCACAGGGCAACGCAGCCGTAACAGGCGCGTAACGCAGCCATACATGCGCGAACCACGGCCACCAGACGCACCGGCCTGCGGTGGCAAACTTCCGCCGCCAGCAGGCAGACGGCTAGTGCGAGCACCTCGCGTCCGGCCGCGCGCCCCTCCGCTCCCCACCGTGACCTCTCGCGCCAGGGGCTGCGCTGGATCCACGCAGCTCCGATCCTCACCTCCACCTCGCGCGCCGGCAGCCGCGCCAGATCTGCGCCGGCGGCCGCGTCGCGCCCTGCCTTCCCCGCGCACCTGGTCGCGCCCGCACGCGTGCTGCAGCGACCGACGCCGCGTGCCCCCTCCTTCGCACGCACCAGGCCGCGCGCCCGCTGAGTCCGCTGGCGCTTGCTCGCCGCGCCCCCACGCCTCTCCTCCGCCGGGCGACCCCGCAGCGCCCAGACCTCGCGAGAGGGAAAAATTGAAGACCCCGCCGCCGCCGACGCCGCGCGGGCTTTGCCCGGCGGCGGCGAGGGGAGGGGGAGATCGGGGAGGGGGGGTTTCTCTGGCGGCTAGGGTTTCGCCCGGGTCGCCCGCGGGGGGCACGACACGAGCGAGCTTATCGGCTGAAACTCATAAATTCAGCTGTTGATATTTTGGCATTTCCATTTGTGGTAGTGCAGAGTTCTCCAAACCGGATAAATTTATATTATAAAGCACTTCAAATCAAACTGGATAAATGTCATCCCTCGGCACGTTTGTGATGCTCACCAATCACCATGCTCGTCACCAGGCGTGCGCCCCAGGTCATGCGACGAAAGCTCGTGCTCTTGTGGCTTAGTTTCCACCAGCAGGTGTTAGGCAGCCTCGATCTTGGCCATGGCACCACTGGGCGCGGTCTCTATTCCTCCGTGCTGCAAGCCGCGAGCACAAACACGCCTCAGCCTTGCTGGTGCCCCAGGTCTTTGAAATGCATGAAATACGATTAGCTAGGAGTACAGATGAGTGCTTGTGCATGGTGAGGAGCTCAGCCCTAGTTCAGCTGTTCGTTGGATTACACTGTATTAGTTTCAAGCAAATGGACGCATATAAAACATGGTTTGTTACCTAGTGGATGATGATGACAGTTAGCTTTCCACCCAACCATAGCCATCGCCGCTGCCACAACTTCCCATGAACTAGGTTGTATAGTACTCCCTCTCTCCCATAATATAAGAACGTTTTTTACACTAGTAGTGTCAAAAACATTCTTATATTATGGGACAGAGGGAGTACCATTCTAGAGTAACTCCTTGATTATGGGTTTTAGGGTTTATGGTTTAGGTTTAGGATTAGGGTTTGTGCATGGTGAGGAGAGATGCCGAATATTTCCATTGGTCCCCTCCCCTCCTCCTCCCGCGTCGTCCCCGCGGGCGACCGGGGGGAAACCCTAGGGCGTAGTCGGCCGGGCCCCCTCCCCTCGTCTTCCTCCCTCGCCGCCGCCTGTTCGCACCGGCGGGCAAAGCCCGTTTGGTACTGGCGGCGGCGGGGCCTCATCTCTCCCTGCTCGGGCGGCGGCGACGCGGGGCGCCCTGCTCGGACAGCGATGCTGCTCTTTCAGGGGGCACGGCGGCGTGGCTGCTTGGTCCGGCGGCGGGGCTGCTGGTCCGGGGTGGCGGCGTGGAGGGCCTCGCGGTGGTGGGCGCACCCGTGGTGGCGGCAGATCTGACGCGGCAGCGGCGGTGCTGGTGGTTGCGGGCGAGCCGGTTTCCGGCTAGATCCGGCTGGATTTGTCGCCGGGGACCCGGCTAGTGGCGCTGGGCGGAGGCCGGGGCTCCTCCTGGTCACGGATTCGGGAGGGGACGGCGGCGGTTGCCAGCCTGCTCCTTGGATCTGGCACAGGACCGTCGGCGGGGCGGCTCGGAGCAGTCCCTCGGGGTCCCGGCGTGGATGTGGGCTGCCACGGCGTGGTGGTGGCCCATGGCGGTGGTCTGGGTCGGTTCACGGCGGCGGCTGGACTTCTTCGGCGTCTGCCTGTTGGTGAGCGCCCTTGGTGACCTTCGATTCCTCTCCCCGTCGTTCAGGCGCTACCTTCATCGGAGGGTTGGCCCTCTCCCAGCGGCGCCCATCGCCCGTCTTGCGCCCGGCGACAGGACCGAGCTCGTCTCGCGCCCGGCAGCAGGACCAGACTCGTCTCGCGCCCGGCAGTAGGACCGAGCCCATCTCGCACCCGGCAGCAGGATCTGACTCGTCTCGCACCTGGCTCCAAGACCGAGCTCGTCTCGCGCCTGGCAGCAGGACAGGTCGATGGTGGCCAGGTTTAGCCGGTCTTCGGGTCTCGACGCTGGGGACTACTCAGGAGTGCGAAAGGCGGTTCCTTTCCATTCGTCTCTTTGGTTAGGGTAGCGGTGGGTGGCGGGTGAGGTAGCGTCAAGGTCATGGATGCTGGGGCGGCGGCCCTGGTGGTGGTGTCGCGGTGCTTCTGGGCAAAGCCCATGACTTGGTGCTGCCTGGTGGCCATGGTCGTGTGGGCGGCGTGGTAGCCAGGGTGCGGCGTTCGGTGGCGGTGAATATTGGTCGGGTGAAAACATGTTCTATCTTCGGACTGACCGGCGACGGCGAAACTCGTTCCCTTCTTGAAGGCGTCGCCGCGACTCTCGCTGCCCGTCGTGTTGCTCCGGGGGAAACTCTGATCCTTGGGTCGGGCGGTGGCGGCGCTTCGATGTCGTAACCTTCCTGTTGGCACCGCCTTGGAGCCCACAGAGCGTCGTATGTAGCTTCTTCTCTTCGCGGTGGCGTGTTCACGGTTGAGGCCCCAGGTGCTCTTGTAGTGCTAGGGGTGGTGTTGCTGCGCTCAGTGCCTATGTATCCTGCCTTGGGTGTGTGCGTGTGTGTTGGTGGCGTGTGTTGTACTGGGTTGTTGGTGATAACAAGTAGTGCTGTCAACTTCCTGCCACGACAAGTAGTATATAGCAGCCTGCTGAGCTGCTGAAATGCATGAAAAAACAAGCAGTTGCTTTTCATCCCTCTTACTGGTAGTATGGCCCCCAGGAAGATCTAAAAAGAAAGTATGGCACCTCGTATTGACATTAAGAAGCATCTCCTCCATCCATTAATTGCAAACACCTCATTATCATCACCACTTAAATTCAATTTTTTTGCGGGGAATAAATGCAATGTAATCGACACTGATATTCATGACTTCATGTAGATTGCAAAAGACATACGATTAGGAGTACACATGAGTGCTTTTGCATGGTGAGGACAGATGCTGAAACGAGTAGCAGCCTGCCGAGGTGCAGGAATTGTGCTTTTTTATCGGTTGTGTTAATCACTCTTACTGGTAGTATGGCACCCAGGAAGATCTAAAAAGACAGTATGGTACCTCCGCAAGAAAGACATAGATAGTGCACCTGGTTTAGTTGCCTAATCATAAGTGTAGTTGCCTAATCTTTGGTTTAGCCAAAAGGCTTCAGATACCACTGGCCATCTTTGATGGGAAGACGTTCTACCATTCGCTAGCGCATCTGTGGTCTAGCAAGGAGGTATTGGCTGGCATGATTATCAGCAGATCCAAGGAGTACGTATTGGCTGGGATGATCATCAGCAGATCCATTTTCAAGATGGTGGACGGGACAATGCTTCATGTCCGAGGTGAAAACCCTTGCTCTCACCTTTATTGGTCATCCTCAGTAGCAACGATCTTGTGTCATTACCTTGTTGAAGACGTTGTCTCATTGCTGATGTACCGAGCTTCTGAGCTTCAGTGGTTCATGACCGGGGTGAAAATCCTTGTCCTGGCTTTCTTCATCTGGACGTGGCAACAATGGTGCAAGGTTGTGTACCTCTTCCTGAAGTGTTGCTATGAAAGAAGTTGACTTAGTCATAGATGATTTATTTATCTCTCTTGTACTCCCTCCGGTCCTTTTTAGTTCACATATAAGATTTGACTGAAGTCAAGACTTGTAAAGTTTGACCAACTTTATAGAAAATAGTACCAACATTCACAATCTAAAATCAATATCAATAGATGTGTTATGATTTAAAGTTTCATATTATATAACTTTAGCATGGCAGATGTTGATATTTTTTCATATAAATACGGTCAAACTTTGTGAAGTTTGACTTCAGAGAATTTTAATATGCAGAGTAAAAAGAACCGGAGGGAGTAATAATGGTTCGACCATGTTTGTCTTTGTTCTGTGCTCTACTTAATAATAAAAATAATATTGGTTGTGTGTATCACAATGTGCTCTACTTAATAATAAAAATAATATTGGTTGTGTGTATCACAATGATGCAGAGGAAAAAAAAACCCTGGCCACGACAATGAAATGCAACATCGCACATCATACATAAGCAGCATCTCATTCATCCATTGCAAACACCTTTATTACCATCACAACATAAATACATTTTTATGCGGGGAATAAATACAATAGAATCCACATAGATATTCATGTACATCGCAAATGAAATTCACTTCACACCCAAATGTCCCAAATTCAAAAAGTCACATATGAAGATAACACATGAACCATCCATTTAACATATGCACGTGCATATGAACTTTAACTTGGAAATTCAAATATGAATCATCCATTTCGAATTGACTTTGAGCCAAAAAATAAAAACAAAATAATACAATTAACCTTCGACAACAACGGTGGCGAGGCAATGTTGTTTGGCTTTGCGGCATGTATCGGGATCTGGAGGCATGGCAACATGGTGTTGCGGTGTCTGGGATGGGCAGGCGACGAGGCCCGTGAGGGGGGGGGGATTACTATTTGGAGGTGGGTGTTGAGGTGTCGGCACATGACACACTCGTCATTGTAAGAGGAAAGAAAAAGTTTCATAGTCTTCAATCACCCAACCAAAAGTAACCGATTTTGTCAGCTGAGGTTTTGTACAGTTTCATAGTCTATGGACCAAGAGTTATCAACATGATAAATGGATGGACGAAAAGACATTTTTTTCCTGGACTCTTATTGTGCTGCTTCAAGCAGATGGTGAGTGTACAAAAATCTAGCATCTTTTTTAGCCCCAACACAAAATGGAAGACGAGGCGCAAATTTGTTCGATCCTGGATATTATGACTGAAGCTCTTAGTGACAAATATTTGGGTCTGCCTGCTAACGTGGGTATGGACAAAAGCGAGTGTTTTCAATTCCTGATTGATCATGTTATACAAAAAATTAGTGGATGGAAATAAAAATTATTAACCGCTGGAGGGAAGGAAATTTTACTCAAATCTGTTGTCCAAGCTATACACACCTATGCCATGTCTGTCTTTAAAATTCCTAAAAAAAAATTGCAAGGGAATCATTGACGCGATGTCGCAGTTTCGGTGGGGAGACGAGGACAATCAGAAGAGGATGCATTGGATGACTTGGTGGAAGATGTGTGTTCCAAAAAATCAAGAAGGTATGGGATTCCGGGATATTCATTGTTTCCACCTAGCATTACTAGCTAAACAAGTATGGCGTCTCCCCGATAATCCGGATTCTCTATGTGCGCGTCTATTGAAAGCTAAATACTTCCCTGATGCCAATTTGATGAATGCAAGTTTAAAAAATGGATCTTCTTTTACATGGCAAAGCATTATGGCATGAGTAAATTCACTGAAAAAGGTTATATCTGGAGAGTTGGTAATGGACAGAATATCGATATTTGGAAAGATGCTTGGATCCCGAATTTTACAAATGGGAAAATTATTACTCCTAGAGGAGGACACCTTCTGTCCAAGGTTTCCGATCTTATTGATCCAGTCATAAATTTCTGGGATGAAGATTTGGTGAGGCAAACCTTGTCGCCAATTGATGCTCAGCGAGTTCTCGATATTCCTCTCTCTATGCATAATATGTTGGATTTAATTGCTTGGAGCTATAAAAAAACGGCTTGTTCACTGTTCGATCTGCTTATTTGGCGGAATGGAATCATCAACATGGAAGGAAATTGCAGTATACAAATGGTATGGGTAGATCCAATGTTAACCCTGTATGGTCTAAGATTTGGAAACTTTCGTGTCCGATAAAGGTAAAGATCTTTATTTGGCGCAGGTTGCATGGAACTCTCCCGTGTCGGGTTATGCTTGCAAATAGATACTTAAAACTTTGCCGGTCTGCCCATCATGTTCGAAGGGGCCAGAAGATACAAAGCACATCCTATTTTTTGTCAGAAAGCGAAAGAGGTGTGGGAGAAGTTGGGGATGACTGACATGATTAAAAGAGCCTATTGATCGTGCGGGTGAGGCGGTACTTGAATTCTTACTCCTTATGCCAGACCAAGACCTATCTATTCCGGGAGTCCGGAATGTACATGAGATGATCGCTATAGCCGCATGGTATCTAAGGTGTGATAGACGTATGCTGGTCCATTAGGGAAAATATTCAAGATGCATGCGTACCACACATCCATGGGGGTCTGGGCTATCACGGCTAATTTTGTTAAAGCTTACTCCCCTAATGCGACTAGTAAACGAGGGGGATGGAGTAAACCTCCTATATATGGGTTTTGTTAAGCTCAATGTTGATGCATCTTTGGATCATGACCAACACAGGGTACTGCGGGAGCTGTCTTTAGAGATGATAAAGGAAATTCCATAGTCGGTGAAAACTAGAAGATTGATTGGTGTGTGGATGTTCTGACGGCAGAAGCTATGGCTCTAAGGTTTGGCTTATATCTGGCACAAGAGGCAAGATGCAACCGTCTGATAATTAACTCTGATAATTTGGAAGTCATCGACACGATGAAGAATGGAGGACAATTTATGGGAACAGCGGCGACAGTTTTCGATGACTGCTATTTTTTGGCTTGTGACTTTCCCCTTACTAGTTTTGAACACTGTCATAGGGAAAAGAATAGGGTTCCTCACGAATTAGCTAGGTTAGCTAGAGTTTACGCGATGAATGAGTGGTTTGAGGAGCCTATGGAGATACTGTACCTTTTTTTATAGACGATGTAACCATTATTTTCAATTAATGAAGTTGTGTTAACTTAAAAAAAAGGGATAATTGAGAGAGTCATCGACAAAGGATTAGGTCTTGCAGAGTGATCGGAACATGAGAAACTTAATTATAACTAGACCTAGTGGGTGGATATTGATCATTCACCTTGAGCCCTCTGAAACTTAATTATAACTAGACCTAGTGGGTGGATATTGATCATTCACCTTGAGCCCTCTGCTAAAACCGAAGGGGAGCATTCATCATGGATCTTGAGCTACAAGGATGCATGCACAAGGAGTTGAGGTAGCTAGCGGCCGTTCCACCAGTCATGTTTCATGTAACACCAATCGTTGAAGTCATCCAGCCCGTTCCTTGGTTTGAGGCGTACGTATCTCCTTGCTCAACATCTGCAGGCCGTCCACAGTCGTACACACCAGAGTAAATACCCCCCAAATTTTCACGAATCGCTTCATCCTCTCCATCCTCCGCCGCCGCATCCTAGTTAATAATCAAGCGACCCATCCATGAGAAACGACATGACAATGACATGATATAATAATTTATACAGTACGTAGTAAGCAAAGAACAAACCAGTAGACATCATTGGGCCTTGGCTGGACTTGCACCGAGAGCAGCTCCAGCAGCTGTTTGTTCTCTCTGCCGACACCGCAAGGGAGATTGTACTCGGTTGCCAAAGAAAAGCCCATGTTGTAAAGCTCCTCTTTCTTCTCCTTCATCTCCGCCAAGCGGATCGCGAGAGGTTGCTTCCCCTCAGGGGCGGTGGCCTGCTTGCATGCATGCAGGGTGAAGAATATGAACGATGATGATCGACCACAAAATAGATAGATACAATCTTTCATCGCAGCACGACATTCAATCCAAGGTTGCACGCACGCTCGTGTCCGCGAAGAGCCGCCGTTGCGGATCCGAGAAGACGCGCCGCCCTTGCTCTTGAGTTCGTCGGAGCAGCATGCGACCGCCGAGCCTTAGCGCCGCCGCCGCCGCCGCCGCCGCCATGGCTATTAATCCTAGCTAGTTTCGATTTCTAGTTTTCCGGATCGGATCGGGTTTGGTCTGCAACGACCCACCACGTATTATACCTTTCGTTCCTTTTTAGAAGAAACGTATTATTCCTTTGGAGTCCGCCACCACCGACGTGGCCTTCGTTTCCATCTCCACCACGAGCACGTTTTTTTTTTAGAACTACCACGAACACGTAGCGGCCTGCCGGCCTGGATCATTCAAAGGAAGGAGATCAAATTAAGAGAGACTGAGAGCATTTTTTTTAGACAATCTCACGAAGCTTTTATTTAAGTCGTCACAATGTTTACAGGAACGAAAGATAGATCAACTGGGTTGTCCAACCACACACGGCGGCCTACCCCAAGTGAGAGAGCATGCTTCGCTAGATTGTGAGCCTCGACATTCGAGCTCCTAAACTCATGGCTAAAAAGATAGGAAATAAAAAACTTTGATCGATCTACAATCTCTCTAATGATAGCACCGTATGACGCTGCACTCCCTTGCCTGATGTCGTCAACAACTACCTTGCAGTCTGAGGCTACTGAAATTCTGCGCTCGTAAAGATCGTCCGCCAAGGCTAGTGATTCCCATATTGCCAACGCCTCCAGCGTCGCAGGGTCATCCTGTTGGGGAACGTAGTAATTTCAAAAAAATTCCTACGCGCACGCAAGATCATGGTGATGCATAGCAACGAGAGGGAAGAGTGTTGTCTACGTACCCTCGTAGACCGTTCGCGGAAGCGTTATATCAACGCGGTTGATGTAGTCGTACGTCTTCACGTCCGACCGATCCAAGTACCGAAAGCACGGCACCTCCGAGTTCTGCACGCGTTCGGCTCGGTGACGTCCTCGCCTTCTCGATCCAGCAAGAGGGGCGAAGTAGTAGATGAGTTTCGGCAGCACGACGGTGTGGTGACGGTGTTGGTGAAGAACAATCTCCGCAGGGCTTCGCCTAAGCACTACGAAAACTATGACAGAGGATAAACTAGAGGAGACGGGGTTGCCGGCACACGGCTTGGTGTTTCTTGATGTCTTTTTGGTGCTAGCCCTGCCCCTCTATTTATATGTTGAGCCCTGGGGTCGAAACTTGGAGTAAAAGCCTCCACAAAGTCGGTTTCACCCGAAAGGCAAGAGTCCTTCTCGAACTCCAGGGCCAGACGCCAGGGTTCCCGGTGTCTGGACCCAGACGCCAGGGACCCTGGCGTCTGGCCCCTGGACTCCGCAAAACTTCCTTTTGCGCTTTCCAAAAACCTTGTGGGCTTTCCCCTTTGGCCCAAATAAAGTGTTCTCGTACCCAAACATTTCGGGAAACATCCGGAACCCCTTCCGGTGATTTCCGGAACCCTTCCGGTGACCAAACACTATTATCACATATATCAAACTTTATCTCCGGACCATTCCGGAGTTCCTCGTCATGTCCGTGATCTCATCTCGGACTCCGAACAACATTCGGTCACCAACATACATAACTCACATAGTACTATATCGTCAACGAACGTTAAGCGTGCGGACCCTATGGGTTCGCGAACTATGTAGACATGACCGAGACAACTCTCTGGTCAATAACCAATAGCGGGACCTGGATGCCCATATTGGCTCCTACATATTCTACGAAGATCTTTATCGATCAGACCGCATAACAACATACATTGTTCCCTTTGTCATCGGTATGTTACTTGTCCGAGATTCGATCGTCGGTATCTCAATACCTAGTTCAATCTCGTCACTGGCAAGTCTCTTTACTCGTTCCGTAATACATCATCTCGCAAATAACTCATTAGTTGTAATGCTTGCAAGGCTTATGTGATGTGCATTACCGAGAGGGCCCAGAGATACCTCTCCGGCAATCGGAGTGACAAATCCTAATCTCGAAATACGCCAACCCAACATCTACCTTTGGAGACACCTGTAGAGCACCTTTATAATCACCCATTTACGTTGTGACGTTTGGTAGCACACAAAGTGTTCCTCCGGCAGACGGGAGTTGCATAATCTCATAGTCATAGGAACATGTATAAGTCATGAAGAAAGCAATAGCAACATACTAAACGATCGGGTGCTAAGCTAATGGAATGGGTCATGTCAATCAGATCATTCACCTAATGATGTGATCCCGTTAATCAAATAACAACTCTTTGTTTATGGTTAGAAAACATAACCATCTTTGATTAACGAGCTAGTCAAGTAGAGGCATACTAGTGACACTATGTTTGTCTACGTATTCACACATGTATTATGTTTCCGGTTAATACAATTCTAGCATGAATAATAAACATTTATCATGATATAAGGAAATAAATAATAACTTTATTATTGCCTCTAGGGCATATTTCCTTCAGTCTCCCACTTGCACTAGAGTCAATAATCTAGTTCACATCACCATGTGATTTAATAGCAATAGTTCACATCACCATGTGATTAACACCCATAGTTCACATCGATATGTGATCAACACCCAAAGGGTTTACTAGAGTCAGTAATCTAGTTCACATCACTATGTGATTAACACCCAAAGAGTACTAAGGTGTGATCATGTTTTGCTTGTGAGATAATTTTAGTCAACGGGTCTGTCACATTCAGATCCGTAAGTATTTTGCAAATTTCTATGTCAACAATGCTCTGCACGGAGCTACTCTAACTAATTTCTTCTCTGAGACCACCCCTGAACTGGTATATCATGCTCTTCTCCTCAGGTACGTCCTGCTTGGCAAAGCGGGCGAGCTTCTGGAACAAGTTGTAGTCATAGACAGACAAAGAGCCTACCTTCAGGTTGCGGAATTCCTCACGCTTACTTTCAACCATGCTCTGAGGGATGTGATGAGCTCGGAAATCTTGACGGAATTCATCCCAAGTGATCACACGTCCACCTCTGGAATCCTTGTACTGCTGGAACCATTCTGCAGCTTGATCTTTGAGTTGGAAGAAAGCGAACTTGACGAAATCTTCAGGCCTGACGTTGCTGCACTCAAAATGCTTACACAGATCCACAAGCCAATCGTCAGCATCGGTTGCCTCAACACAATTGTTGAACGTCTTTGGCCCATTAGCAAGGAACTGGTTCAGTGTAGCAAAGTGATTCTGATTATTGCCTTGATTCCCTTGGCTGCCTTGATTGCGCTCTTGGAGAATTTGCATGATCAACTGTGTGTTTGCATTGGTTGCGGCCATCACAGCTTGCCATGCCTCCGGAGGAGGTGGAGGTGGTGGCGGATCTTGATTCTGATTCTGACTGGTGCTCTTAGCGAGAGCCATCCTGAAGAGGTTGACCACCAGTCCATAGATGGATCGCTGGAGCTTGCATATTTTGTTAGCACCTTTAGGATCGACAAAACCTTCTGGTTGCATCATATACAACTCTTCTTTAATAAATTCATTAAGGAATGCAGTTTTGTTTATCCATTTGCCAGATTTCATAAAATGCGGCAATTGCTAACATGATTCGGACAGACTTAAGCATAGATACGAGAGAGAAACTCTCATCGTAGTCAACACCTTGAACTTGTCGAAAACCTTTTGCGACAATTCTAGCTTTGTAGATAGTAACACTACTATCAACGTCCGTCTTCCTCTTGAAGATCCATTTATTTTCTATGGCTTGCCGGTCATCGGGCAAGTCAACCAAAGTCCACACTTTGTTCTCATATATGGATCCCATCTCAGATTTCATGGCCTCAAACCATTTCCGGAATCTGGGCTCACCATCGCTTCTTCATAGTTCATAGGTCCGTTATGGTCTAGTAACATAACCTCCAGAACAGGATTACCATACCACTTTGGTGCGGATCTCACTCTGGTTTACCTACGAGATTCGGTAGTAACTTGATCCGAAGTTTCATGATCATTATCATTAGCTTCCTCACTAATTGGTGTAGGAGTCACAGAAACAGGTTTCTGTGATGTACTACTTTCCAATAAGGGAGCAGGTACGGTTACCTCGTCAAGTTCTACTTTCCTCCCACTCACTTCTTTCGAGAGAAACTCCTTCTCTAGAAAGGATCCACTCTTAGCAACGAATGTCTTGCCTTCGGATCTGTGATAGAAGGTGTACCCACCTGTCTCCTTTGGGTATCCTATGAAGACATATTTCTCCGATTTGAGTTTGAGCTTATCGAGATGAAACTTTTTCACATAAGCATCGCAACTCCAAACTTTAAGAAACGACAGCTTAGGTTTCTTGCCAAACCATAGTTCACACAGTGTCGTCTCAATGGATTTAGATGGCGCCCTATTTAACGTGAATGCAGCTGTCTCCAATGCATAACCCCGGAACGATAGTGGTATATCGGTAAGAGACATCATAGATCGCACCATATCTAATAAAGTACGGTTATGACGTTCGGACACACCATTACATTGTGGTGTTCCAGGTGGCATGAGTAGTGAAACTATTTCACATTGTTTTTAACTGAAGGCCAAACTCGTAACTCAAATACTCTTCTTTACGATCAGATCGTAGAAACTTTATTTTCTTGTTACGATGATTTTTCACTTCACTCTGAAATTCTTTGAACTTTTCAATTGTTTCAGACTTATGTTTCATCAAGTAGATATACTCATATCTGCTCAAATCATCTGTGAAGATCAGAAAATAATGATACCTGTCGCGAGCCTCAATATTCATCGGACCACATACATCAGTATGTATGATTTCCGAACATAGGCTTCCAATATATCAGTCTTCATGTCTCGATCATTTCGAGACTCCTCGTCATGTCCGTGATCACATCCGAGACTCCGAACTAACTTCGGTACATCAAAATGTATAAACTCATAATAACTGTCATCATAACATTAAGCGTGCGGACCCTACGGTTCGAGAACAATGTAGACATGACTGAGACACATCTCCGGTCAATAACCAATAGCGGGACCTGGATGCCCATATTGGCTCCTACATATTCTACGAAGATCTTTATCGGTCAGACCGCATAACAACATACGTTGTTCCCTTTATCATCGGTATGTTACTTGCGCGAGATTCGATCGTCGGTATCCAATACCTAGTTCAATCTCGTTACCGGCAAGTCTCTTTAATCGTTCCGTAATACATCATCCCGCAACTAACTCATTAGTTGCAATGCTTGCAAGGCTTATGTTATGTGCATTACCGAGAGGGCCTAGAGATACCTCTCCGACAATCGGAGTGACAAATCCTATTCTCGAAATACGCCAACCCAACATCTACCATTGGAGACACCTGTAGAGCTCCTTTATAGTCACCCATTTACGTTGTGACGTTTGGTAGCACACAAAGTGTTCCTCCGGCAAACGGGAGTTGCATAATCTCATAGTCATAGGAACATGTATAAGTTATGAAGAAAGCAATAGCAACATACTAAACGATCGGGTGCTAAGCTAATGGAATGGGTCATGTCAATCAGATCATTCAACTAATGATGTGACCTCCTTAATCAAATAACAACTCTTTGTTCATGGTTAGGAAACATAACCATCTTTGATTAATGAGCTAGTCAAGTAGAGGCATACTAGTGACATTCTGTTTGTCTATGTATTCACACATGTATTATGTTTCCGGTTAATACAATTCTAGCATGAATAATAAACATTTATCATGATATAAGGAAATAAATAATAACTTTATTATTGCCTCTAGGGCATATTTCCTTCAGTCTCCCACTTGCACTAGAGTCAATAATCTAGATTATACAGTAATGATTCTAACACCCATGGAGCCTTGGTGCTGATCATGTTTTACTCGTGGAAGAGGCTTAGTCAACGGGTCTGCAACATTCAGATCCGTATGTATCTTGCAACTCTCTATGTCTCCCACCTGGACTAGATCCCAGATGGAATTGAAGCGTCTCTTGATGTGCTTGGTCCTCTTGTGAAATCTGGATTCCTTTGCCAAGGCAATTGCACCAGTATTGTCACAAAAGATTTTCATTGGACCCGATACACTAGGTATGACACCTAGATCGGATATGAACTCCTTCATCCAGACTCCTTCGTTTGCTGCTTCCGAAGCAGCTATGTACTCCGCTTCACATGTAGATCCCGCTACGACGCTTTGTTTAGAACTGCACCAACTGACAGCTCCACCGTTTAATGTAAACACGTATCCGGTTTGCGATTTAGAACCGTCCGGATCAGTGTCAAAGCTTGCATCAACGTAACCTTTTACGGTGAGCTCTTTGTCACCTCCATATACGAGAAACATATCCTTAGTCCTTTTCAGGTATTTCAGGATGTTCTTGACCGCTGTCCAGTGATCCACTCCTGGATTACTTTGGTACCTCCCTGCTAAACTTATAGCAAGGCACACATCAGGTCTGGTACACAGCATTGCATACATGATAGAGCCTATGGCTAAAGCATAGGGAACATCTTTCATTTTCTCTCTATTTTCTGCAGTGGTCGGGCATTGAGTCTGACTCAACTTCACACCTTGTAACACAGGCAAGAACCCTTTCTTTGCTTGATCCATTTTGAACTTCTTCAGAATCTTGTCAAGGTATGTGCTTTGTGAAAGTCCAATTAAGCGTCTTGATCTATCTCTATAGATCTTTATGCCTAATATGTAAGCGGCTTCACCGAGGTCTTTCATTGAAAAACTCTTATTCAAGTATCCCTTTATGCTATCCAGAAATTCTATATCATTTCCAATCAGTAATATGTCATCCACATATAATATCAGAAATGCTACAGAGCTCCCACTCACTTTCTTGTAAATACAGGCTTCTCCGAAAGTCTGTATAAACCCAAATGCTTTGATCACACTATCAAAGCGTTTATTCCTACTCCGAGAGGCTTGCACCAGTCCATAAATGGATCGCTAGAGCTTGCACACTTTGTTAGCTCCCTTTGGATCGACAAAACCTTCCGGTTGCATCATATACAACTCTTCTTCCAGAAATCCATTCAGGAATGCAGTTTTGACATCCATTTGCCAAATTTCATAATCATAAAATGCGGCAATTGCTAACATGATTCGGACAGACTTAAGCATCGCTACGGGTGAGAAGGTCTCATCGTAGTCAACCCCTTGAACTTGTCGAAAACCTTTTGCGACAAGTCGAGCTTTGTAGACAGTAACATTACCGTCAGCGTCAGTCTTCTTCTTGAAGATCCATTTATTCTCAATTGCTTGCCGATCATCGGGCAAGTCAACCAAAGTCCATACTTTGTTCTCATACATGGATCCCATCTCAGATTTCATGGCTTCAAGCCACTTTGCGGAATCTGGGCTTCACCATCGCTTCTTCATAGTTCGTAGGTTCATCATGATCTAGTAGCATGACTTCCAGAACTGGATTACCGTACCACTCTGGCGCGGATCTCACTCTGGTTAATCTACGAGGTTCAGTAGTATCTTGATCTAAAGCTTCATGATCATCATCATTAACTTCCTCACTAACTGGTGTAGGTGTCACTGAAACATTTTTCTGTGATGTACTACTTTCCAATAAGGGAGCAGGTACAGTTACCTTGTCAAGTTCTACTTTCCTCCCACTCACTTCTTTCGAGAGAAACTCCTTCTCCAGAAAGTTTCCGAATTTAGCAACAAAAGTCTTGCCTTCGGATCTGTGATAGAAGGTGTATCCAATAGTTTCCTTTGGATATCCTATGAAGACACATTTCTCCGATTTGGGTTCGAGCTTATCAGGTTGAAGCTTTTTCACATAAGCATCGCAGCCCCAAACTTTCAGAAATGACAACTTTGGTTTCTTGCCAAACCATAGTTCATAAGGCGTCGTCTCAACGGATTTTGATGGTGCCCTATTTAACTTGAATGCGGCCGTCTCTAGAGCGTATCCCCAAAACGATAGCGGTAAATCAGTAAGAGACATCATAGATCGCACCATATCTAGTAAAGTACGATTACGATGTTCGGACACACCATTACGCTGTGGTGTTCCGGGTGGCGTGAGTTGCGAAACTATTCCACAATTTTTCAAATGTACACCAAACTCGTAACTCAAATATTCTCCTCCACGATCAGATCGTAGAAACTTTATTTTCTTGTTACGATGATTTTCAACTTCACTCTGAAATTCTTTGAACTTTTCAAATGTTTCAGACTTATGTTTCATTAAGTAGATATACCCATATCTGCTTAAGTCATCTGTGAAGGTGAGCAAATAACGATATCCGCCATGAGCCTCAATATTCATCGGACCATATACATCTGTATGTATGATTTCCAACAAATCTGTTGCCCTCTCCATAGTGCCGGAGAACGGTGTTTAGTCATCTTGCCCATGAGGCACGGTTCGCAAGTACCAAGTGATTCATAATCAAGTGGTTCCAAAAGTCCATCAGGATGGAGTTTCTTCATGCGCTTTACACCGATATGACCTAAACGGCAGTGCCACAAATAAGTTGCACCATCATTATCAACTCTGCATCTTTTGGCTTCAACATTATGAATATGTGTATCATTACTCTCGAGATTCAATAAGAATAGAGCACTCTTTAAGGGTGCATGACCATAAAAGATATTACTCATATAAATAGAACAACCATTATTCTCTGATTTAAATGAATAACCGTCTCGCATTAAACAAGATCTAGATATAATGTTCATGCTCAACGCTGGCACCAAATAACAATTATTTAAGTCTAATATTAATCCCGAAGGTAGATGTAGAGGTAGCGTGCCGACTGCGATCACATCGACTTTGGAACCGTTTCCCACGCGCATCGTCACCTCGTCCTTAGCCAATCTTCCTTAATCCGTAGTCCCTGTTTCGAGATGCAAATATTAGCAACAGAACCAGTATCAAATACCCAGGTGCTACTGCGAGCATTAGTAAGGTACACATCAATAACATGTATATCACATATACCTTTGTTCACCTTGCCATCCTTCTTATCCGCCAAATACTTGGGGCAGTTCCGCTTCCAGTGACCAGTCTGCTTGCAGTAGAAGCACTCAGTTTCAGGCTTAGGTCCAGACTTGGGTTTCTTCTCTTGAGCAGCAACTTGCTTGCTGTTCTTCTTGAAGTTCCCCTTCTTCTTCCCTTTGCCCTTTTTCTTGAAACTAGTGGTCTTGTTAACCATCAACACTTGATGCTCCTTTTTGATTTCTACCTCCGCAGCTTTCAGCATTGCGAAGAGCTCGGGAACAGTCTTGTTCATCCCTTGCATATTATAGTTCATCACGAAGCTCTTGTAGCTTGGTGGCAGTGATTGGAGAATTCTTTCAATGACGCAATCGTCTGGAAGATTAACTCCCATCTGAATCAAGTGATTATTATACCCAGACATTTTGAGTATATGCTCACTGACAGAACTGTTCTCCTCCATCTTGCAGCTATAGAACTTATTGGAGACTTCATATCTCTCAATCCGGGCATTTTCTTGAAATATTAACTTCAACTCCTGGAACATCTCATATGCTCCATGACGTTCAAAACGTCGTTGAAGTCCCGATTCTAAGCCGTAAAGCATGGCACACTGAACTATCGAGTAGTCATCAGCTTTGCTCTGCCAGACGTTCATAACATCTGGTGTTGCTCCAGCAGCAGGCCTGGCACCCAGTGGTGCTTCCAGGACGTAATTCTTCTGTGCAGCAATGAGGATAATCCTCAAGTTATGGACCCAGTCCGTGTAATTGCTACCATCATCTTTCAACTTTGCTTTCTCAAGGAACGCATTAAAATTCAACGGAACAACAGCACGAGCCATCTATCTACAATCAAACATAAACAAGCAAGATACTATCAGGTACTAAGTTCATGATAAGTTTAAGTTTAATTAATCAAATTACTTAAGAACTCCACTTAGATAGACATCCCTCTAATCCTCTAAGTGATCACGTGATCCAAATCAACTAAACCATGTCCGATCATCACGTGAGATGGAGTAGTTTCATTGGTGAACATCGCTATGTTGATCATATCTACTATATGATTCACGCTCGACCTTTCGGTCTCCGTGTTCCGAGGCCATATCTGCATATGCTTGGCTCGTCACGTATAACCTGAGTATTCCGCGTGTGCAACTGTTTTGCACCCGTTGTATTTGAACGTAGAGCCTATCACACCCGATCATCACGTGGTATCTCAGCATGAAGAACTTTCGCAACGGTGCATACTCAGGGAGAACACTTCTTGATAATTTAGTGAGAGATCATCTTATAATGCTACCGTCAATCAAAGCAAGATAAGATGCATAAAAAGATAAACATCACATGCAATCAATATAAGTGATATGATATGGCCATCATCATCTTGTGCCTGTGATCTCCATCTCCGAAGCACCGTCATGATCACCATCGTCACCGGCGCGACACCTTGATCTCCATCGTAGCATCGTTGTCGTCTCGCCAATCTTATGCTTCCACGACTATCGCTACCGCTTAGTGATAAAGTAAAGCATTACATCGCGATTGCATTGCATACAATAAAGCGACAACCATATGGCTCCTGCCAGTTGCCGATAACTCGGTTACAAAACATGATCATCTCATACAATAAAATTCAGCATCATGTCTTGACCATATCACATCACAACATGCCCTGCAAAAACAAGTTAGACGTCCTCTACTTTGTTGTTGCAAGTTTTACGTGGCTGCTACGGGCTTAAGCAAGAACCAATCTCACCTACGCATCAAAACCACAACGATAGTTTGTCAAATAGACTCCGTTTTAACCTTCGCAAGGACCGGGCGTAGCCACACTTGGTTCAACTAAAGTTGGAGAGACAATCGCCCGCAAGCCACCTGTGTGCAAAAGCACGTCGGGGGAACCGGTCTCGCGTAAGCGTACGCGTAAGGTTGGTCCGGGTCGTCTCGTCCAACAATACCGCCGAACCAAAGTATGACATGCTGGTAGGCAGTATGACTTATATCGCCCACAACTCACTTGTGTTCTACTCGTGCATATAACATCAAACCATAAAACCTAGGCTCGGATGCCACTGTTGGGGAACGCAGTAATTTCAAAAAAATTCCTACGCACACGCAAGATCATGGTGATGCATAGCAACGAGAGGGGAGAGTGTTGTCTACGTACCCACGCAGACCGACTGCGGAAGCGATCACACAACGTAGAGGAAGTAGTCGTACGTCTTCCCGATCCGACCGATCCAAGCACCGTTACTCCGGCACCTCCGAGTTATTAGCACACGTACAGCTCGAAGACGATCCCCGGGCTCCGATCCAGCAAAGCGTCGGGGAAGAGTTCCGTCAGCACGACAGCGTGGTGACGATCTTGATGTTCTACTGATGTAGGGCTTCGCCTAAGCACTACAACGATATGATCGAGGTGGAATTTGGTGGCAGGGGGCACCGCACACGGCTAAGGAACGATCTCAAGGATCAACTTGTGTGTCTAGAGGTGCCCCCCTGCCCCCGTATATAAAGGATCCAAGGGGGAGGGGGCGGCCAGCCAGGAGGAGGGCGCAGGAGGAGTCCTACTCCTACCGGGAGTAGGACTCCCCCCCCAATCCTATTCCAAATAGGATTCCCAAGGGGGAAAGAGAGAGAGGGGGGGCCGGCCACCTCTCCTAGTCCTAATAGGACTAGGGGAAGGGGAGGCGCACGGCCACCTTTGGGCTGACCCTTTTCTCCTTTCCACTAAAGCCCATTAAGGCCCATATGGTTCCCGGGGGGTTCCGGTAACCTCCCGGTACTCTGGTAAAATCCCGATTTCACCCGGAACACTTCTGATATCCAAACATAGGCTTCCAATATATCAATATTTATGTCTCGATCATTTCGAGACTCCTCGTCATGTCCGTGATCACATCCGGGACTCCGAACTAACTTCGGTACATCAAAATGCATAAACTCATAATAACTATCATCGTAACGTTAAGCGTGCGGACCCTACGGTTCGAGAACAATGTAGACATGACTGAGACACATCTCCGGTCAATAACCAATAGCGGGACCTGGATGCCCATATTGGCTCCTACATATTCTACGAAGATCTTTATCGGTCAGACCGCATAACAACATACGTTGTTCCCTTTGTCATCGGTATGTTACTTGCCCGAGATTCGATCGTCGGTATCCAATACCTAGTTCAATCTCGTTACCGTCAAGTCTCTTTACTCATTCCGTAATACATCATCCCGCAACTAACTCATTAGTTGCAATGCTTGCAAGGCTTATGTGATGTGCATTACCGAGAGGGCCCAGAGATACCTCTCCGACAATCGGAGTGACAAATCCTATTCTCGAAATACGCCAACCCAACATCCACCATTGGAGACACCTGTAGAGCTCCTTTATAATCACCCATTTACGTTGTGACGTTTGGTAGCACACAAAGTGTTCCTCCGGCAAACGGGAGTTGCATAATCTCATAGTCATAGGAACATGTATAAGTTATGAAGAAAGCAATAGCAACATACTAAACGATCGGGTGCTAAGCTAATGGAATGGGTCATGTCAATCAGATCATTCAACTAATGATGTGACCTTGTTAATCAAATAACAACTCTTTGTTCATGGTTAGGAAACATAACCATCTTTGATTAACGAGCTAGTCAAGTAGAGGCATACTAGTGACATTCTGTTTGTCTATGTATTCACACATGTATTATGTTTCCGGTTAATACAATTCTAGCATGAATAATAAACATTTATCATGATATAAGGAAATAAATAATAACTTTATTATTGCCTCTAGGGCATATTTCCTTCACTTTTAGCTATAGAACTTGTTGGAGACTTCATATCTCTCAATTCGGGTATTTGCTTGAAATATTAACTTCAACTCCTGGAACATCTCATATGGTCCATGACGTTCAAAACGTGTTTGAAGTCCCGATTCTAAGCCATTAAGCATGATGCACTAAACTATCAAGTAGTCATCATATTGAGCTAGCCAAACATCCATAACGTCTGCATCTGCTCCTGCAATAGGTCTGTCACCTTGCGGTGCATCAAGGACATAATTCTTCTGTGCAGCAATGAGGATAAACCTCAGATCATGGATCCAATCCGCATCATTGCTACTAACATCTTTCAACACAATTTTTCTCTAGGAACATATCAAAATAAACATATGAAAGCAACAACGCGAGCTATTGATCTACAACATAGATATGCTAATACTACCAGGACTAAGTTCATGATAAATTTAAGTTCAATTAATCATATTACTTAAGAACTCCCACTTAGATAGACATCCCTCTAATCCTCTAAGTGATCACGTGATCCAAATCAACTAAACCATGTCCGATCATCACGTGAGATGGAGTAGTTTCATTGGTGAACATCGCTATGTTGATCATATCTACTATATGATTCACGCTCGACCTTTCGGTCTCCGTGTTCCGAGGCCATATCTGCATATGCTTGGCTCGTCACGTATAACCTGAGTATTCCGCGTGTGCAACTGTTTTGCACCCGTTGTATTTGAACGTAGAGCCTATCACACCCGATCATCACGTGGTATCTCAGCATGAAGAACTTTCGCAACGGTGCATACTCAGGGAGAACACTTCTTGATAATTTAGTGAGAGATCATCTTATAATGCTACCGTCAATCAAAGCAAGATAAGATGCATAAAAAGATAAACATCACATGCAATCAATATAAGTGATATGATATGGCCATCATCATCTTGTGCCTGTGATCTCCATCTCCGAAGCACCGTCATGATCACCATCGTCACCGGCGTGACACCTTGATCTCCATCGTAGCATCGTTGTCGTCTCGCCAATCTTATGCTTCCACGACTATCGCTACCGCTTAGTGATAAAGTAAAGCATTACATCGCGATTGCATTGCATACAATAAAGCGACAACCATATGGCTCCTGCCAGTTGCCGATAACTCGGTTACAAAACATGATCATCTCATACAATAAAATTCAGCATCATGTCTTGACCATATCACATCACAACATGCCCTGCAAAAACAAGTTAGACGTCCTCTACTCTGTTGTTGCAAGTTTTACGTGGCTGCTACGGGCTTAAGCAAGAACCAATCTTACCTACGCATCAAAACCACAAAGATAGTTTGTCAAGTTGGTGTTGTTTTAACCTTCGCAAGGACCGGGCGTAGCCACACTCGGTTCAACTGAAGTTGGAGAAACTGTCACCCACAAGCCACCTATGTGCAAAGCACGTCGGGAGAACCGGTCTCGCGTAAGCGCACGCGTAATGTCGGTCCGGGCCGCTTCATCCAACAATACCGCCGAACCAAAGTATGACATGCTGGTAAGCAGTATGACTTATATCGCCCACAACTCACTTGTGTTCTACTCGTGCATATAACATCAACACATAAAACCTAGGCTCGGATGCCACTGTTGGGGAACGTAGTAATTTCAAAAAATTTCCTACGCACACGCAAGATCATGGTGATGCATAGCTACGAGAGGGGAGAGTGTTGTCTACGTACCCTCGTAGACCGTTCGCGGAAGCGTTATATCAACGCGGTTGATGTAGTCGTACGTCTTCACGTCCGACCGATCCAAGTACGGAAAGCACGGCACCTCCGAGTTCTGCACACGTTTGGCTCGATGACGTCCTCGCCTTCTCGATCCAGCAAGAGGGGCGAAGTAGTAGATGAGTTCCGGCAGCACGACGGCGTGGTGACGGTGTTGGTGAAGAACAATCTCCACAGGGCTTCGCCTAAGCACTACGAAAACTATGACAGAGGATAAACTAGAGGAGACGGGGCTGCCGGCACACGGCTTGGTGTTTCTTGATGTCTTTTTGGTGCTAGCCCTGCCCCTCTATTTATATGTTGAGCCCTGGGGTCGAAACTTGGAGTAAAAGCCTCCACAAAGTCGGTTTCACCCGAAAGGCAAGAGTCCTTCTCGAACTCCAAGGCCAGACGCCAGGGTTCCCGGCGTCTGGACCCAGACGCCAGGGACCCTAGCGTCTGGCCCCTGGACTCCGCAAAACTTCCTTTTGCGCTTTCCAAAAACCTTGTGGGCTTTCCCCTTTGGCCCAAATAAAGTGTTCTCGTACCCAAACATTTCGGGAAACATCCGGAACCCCTTCCGGTGATTTCCGGAACCCTTCCGGTGACCAAACACTATTATCACATATATAAAACTTTATCTCCGGACCATTCCGGAGTTCCTCGTCATGTCCGTGATCTCATCTCGGACTCCGAACAACATTCGGTCACCAACATACATAACTCACATAGTACTATATCGTCAACGAACGTTAAGCGTGCGGACCCTACGGGTTCGAGAACTATGTAGACATGACCGAGACAACTCTTATGGTCAATAACCAATAGCGGGTCCTGGATGCCCATATTGGCTCCTACATATTCTGCGAAGATCTTTATCGGTCAGACCGCATAACAACATACGTTGTTCCCTTTGTCATCGGTATGTTACTTGTCCGAGATTCGATCGTCCGTATCTCAATACCTAGTTCAATCTCGTCACTGGCAAGTCTCTTTACTCGTTCCGTAATACATCATCTCGCAACTAACTCATTAGTTGTAATGCTTGCAAGGCTTATGTGATGTGCATTACCGAGAGGGCCCAGAGATACCTCTCCGAAAATCGGAGTGACAAATCCTAATCTCGAAATACGCCAACCCAACATCTACCTTTGGAGACACCTGTAGAGCACCTTTATAATCACCCATTTACGTTGTGATGTTTGGTAGCACACAAAGTGTTCCTCCGGCAAACGGGAGTTGCATAATCTCATAGTCATAGGAACATGTATAAGTCATGAAGAAAGCAATAGCAACATACTAAACGATCGGGTGCTAAGCTAATGGAATGGGTCATGTCAATCAGATCATTCACCTAATGATGTGATCCCGTTAATCAAATAACAACTCTTTGTTTATGGTTAGAAAACATAACCATCTTTGATTAACGAGCTAGTCAAGTAGAGGCATACTAGTGACACTATGTTTGTCTACGTATTCACACATGTATTATGTTTCCGGTTAATACAATTCTAGCATGAATAATAAACATTTATCATGATATAAGGAAATAAATAATAACTTTATTATTGCCTCTAGGTCATATTTCCTTCAGTCTCCCACTTGCACTAGAGTCAATAATCTAGTTCACATCGCCATGTGATTTAATAGCAATAGTTCACATCACCATGTGATTAACACCCATAGTTCACATCGATATGTGATCAACACCCAAAGGGTTTACTAGTCAGTAATCTAGTTCACATCACTATGTGATTAACACCCAAAGAGTACTAAGGTGTGATCATGTTTTGCTTGTGAGATAATTTTAGTCAACGGGTCTGTCACATTCAGATCCGTAAGTATTTTGCAAATTTCTATGTCAACAATGCTCTGCACGGAGCTACTCTAACTAATTTCTTCTCTGAGACCACCCCTGAACTGGTATATCATTCTCTTCTCCTCAGGTACGTCCTGCTTGGCGAAGCGGGCGAGCTTCTGGAACAACTTGTTGTAGTCATAGACAGACAAAGAGCCTTGCTTCAGGTTGCGGAATTCCTCACGCTTACTTTCAACCACGCTCTGAGGGATGTGATGAGTTGGAAGGAAGCGAACTTGACGAAATCTTCAGGCCTGACGTTGCTGCACTCAAAATGCTTACACAGATCCACAAGCCAATCGTCAGCTTCGGTTTGCCTCAACAGAATTGCTGAACGTCTTTGGCCCATTAGCAAGGAACTGGTTCAGTGTAGCAAAGTGATTCTGATTATTGCCTTGATTCCCTTGGCTGCCTTGATTGCGCTCTTGGAGAATTTGCATGATCAACTGTGTGTTTGCATTGGTTGCGGCCATCACAGCTTGCCATGCCTCCGGAGGAGGTGGAGGTGGTGGCGGATCTTGATTATGATTCTGACTGGTGCTCTTAGCGGGAGCCATCCTGAAGAGGTTGACCACCATTAGCACATAGACAGATAACTGAAGCTGAAACCAACGGAATGAAAATTGCAACATAAAGTCTTCACATCCGAACAAAATGAACGAATGCATTCCTCTTGAAATGGTCACATATCCATAAATTGAGAAGCCACGTAGAATGAAGGTAGATAAATAAATCAACAAGGTACGGATCAAGAATGAATAATCGGTAAGAAATCCCAATCTCAAACCAATATCCGTGGAAGAAGAACTAGAGCTACAAGAATTCCCACCTATGAAACTCCCGAACCTTTCCGGTTATGCAATCAGGTGTTGGGGATACAGGGGAAGCATAATATCTCACCCAAATCTAGCAAATCCTACATCCAGCTGTATCCATCCTTCAACACATAACCAAGAAACCTTCGGAAACCATCTACCTCAACCTTCGAAAAGCATCCGTTATACAAGTTATGGCGATACTCCCGAACTCCCGCCCCAGTACTGGGTGGTGTCGAGGTTATCTCACCAACGAACTGCATAAAAGAGATTTTCGATGTCGGCGTACTAAACTCAGGTATTCCAGAATTGCAACGATAAAATTATGATGACAACACCTCAGAGCTCAACTCCCCGGGACACTTCCACTAAACCCCTGACAGGAGGCACCAAGACAATGTTCTCATCATAAAACCATCGGAACGATTCCAAGATACCCGCGTGATCCTAAAATTTTTTTTTGTGAAATTTGAGAAGAGAAGAGTCAAAACTCTACGTCAGGATGCCTCACCAGAGCGATGAGGAGACTAGGAAGTAAAAAAGAATTCCTAACTCTCTGATATATAATTCCTAAATGACTCAAAACATTTTCCTAGACACAACTCGACCGCTAAAAACGATCAAGCAATGGGGCTCCTAAGGTCGGGGAAGGCTCTGATACCTACTTGTAACACCCTCGATGCGACTATATCTCCCACGTGTCGAGGCACGACTTAGAGGCATAATCACATTGAAGGCATATGTCGCAAGTCAGGTAATCATCACAAACATCCCATGTAATATAGATAATGAAAAGGGATAGCATAGTTGGCTTACACTCGCCACGTCAATCAAGTACATAAATAACATATATCATCCAAACACTCATGGCCCGACTACGGCGCCAAAATGAAAGATAACCCAACAAGCGACATGGTCCCGATCACCCCCAACAGGGCACCACTACTGATCATCAGGAAAGGAAACATAGTAACACTGAGAGTCCTCGTCAAACTCCCACTTGAGCTCGAGCGCGTCACCTGGAGCAGAATCACCTGGACCTGTATCTGGTGTAATAGTAATCTTTGAGCCACAGGGACTCAGCAATTTCGCACCCTCGCGATCAAGACTATTTAAGCTTAATAGGTAGGATAAGGTAAATATATGTGGAGCTGTAGCAAGCGACTAGCATATATGGTGGCTAACTTATACGCAAAAGAGAGCGAGAAGAGGAGGCAAAGCGCGAGCGAGAAACTAGAGAGCAACCTGCGCAAACATTACTCCAACAACGTGTCCACTTCCCGGACTCCGCCGAGAAGAGGCCATCACGGTAACACACTCGGTTGATTCATTTTAATTAAGTTAAGGTTCAAGTTATCTACAACCGGACATTAACAAATTCCCATCTGCCCATAACCGCGGGCACGGCTTTCGAAAGTTCAATCCTTGTAGGGGAGTCCCAACTTAGCCCATGACAAGCTCTCACGGTCAACGAAGGAATAGACCTCCTCCCAAGACATTCCGATCAGACTCGGTATCTTGGTTCTTGAAGACACTTCGACAAGTTAAAACTAATCCAGCAACACCGCCCGAATGTGCCGACAAATCCCGATAGGAGCTGCACATATCTCGTTCTCAGGGCACACTCAGATAAGCAATCTGTACAACTAAAACCAGCCCTCGAGTTTCCCCGAGGTGGCGCTGCAAGGGGCTCTAGGTTGGACCAACACTCAGAGGAGCACTGGCCCGGGGGGGTTTAAATAAGATGACCCTCGGGCTCCGGAAACCCAAGGGAAAAAGAGGCTAGGTGGAAAATGGTAAAACCAATGTTGGGCATTGCTGGAAAAGCTTTAATCAAAGCGAACTATCAAGGGGTTCCCATTATAACCCAACCGCGTAAGGAACGCAAAATCCGGGAACATAACACCGATATGACGGAAACTAGGGCGGCAAGAGTGGAACAAAACACTAGGCGAGAGGCCGAGCCTTCCACCCTTTACCAGGTATATAGATGAATTATGATAACATAGCAAGATAATGATATCCCAACAAGTAAATAAATGTTCCCACAAGGAACGGCCTTCATTCTTCACCTGCAACTAGCAACGCTATAAGAGGGGTTGAGCAAAGCGGTAACATAGCCAATCAACGGTTTGCTAGGACATGGTGGGTTAGAGGTTTGACATGGCAATTGGGAGGCTGATAAGCAAAAGGTAGGCATCGTAGCATTGGCATAGCAAAAGAGCGAGCAAACTAGCATAGCAAAGATAGTAGTGATTTCAAGGGTATGATCATCTTGCCTGCAAAGCTGTCAGAGTTGACTGGATCCTCGAAAGCAAACTCAACGGGCTCCTCGTTAGAGAACTCGTCTCCCGGCTCTACCCAAACAAGACAAACAAGCAATAAGGACACAATCAACCACGTGCAAGCTCAAACAATATGATGCAATGATGATATGCCATGTAGGATGCGATGCGGGATGCATATGCAAGATATGACAGGAAATGCATGAACCTGGCCTCAACTTGGAAATCCAAGTGTGCCACTGGAAATATGAGATGAAATCGCTTGAAAACGATATAAAGAACGCCAGAATCGGAGTTACGGTTTGGAAATGGCAAGCGATTCAAATATGACACCGGTCTGCGATTTACAGCAAGTAGCCATCTAAATGCAATGAGATGAACATGCTACAGCACTCAAACATGGCATCAAAATACATGGCAGGGAAGCATTCAAGATGCTTAACAAAAGTCTAGCACTGAACTACGGCCAATTCATCCATTAACAGGTTCAAACAAGCATGGCAAAAACGCAAATGGTAAACAGATCTCAGACTTAGTGAAATTAACACTTGTCTGGAATTTCAGACCAAGTAGCTCTCTTCGGAGCAACAAAACAACATGTTACAGGACCTGAACATGGCAAAGAAGAACATGGAATGGAGCTACTCAAATAGCTTAACAAAAGTCCCTTAGTGACCTTGAGCCAAAAGGGATCAGAAAAAATACTAACAAGCACATGAACATAGCAAAAACATAATCAGTTTTCAGACTTAGTGAAAACTGACACATGCTGAAATATAACTCAAGTAGGCATGTTTACGAGCTCGATGCTCTCACCACAGGGCAAGTCATGGCAAGAAAATCATACACCCATTAAGAAGGCACAAAATTCAATCTAGAAATGGCAAGATCAATGGCATAGCATGCACGGATCAACTACAACAACAACGGCAAAATCGCAAACAAGTTGACGATCTGCCCAGATTCACAAAGTAGCAAAAGTAGAGCTCGATTGACTAAAGCTAGGGTGCTCCATAATTGCAAACAAAGACATGGATGGATAGAGCACTACAATATTAACAAAAATCCTTTACTGATCATCCTCAAAAGAGGCACGGATCACTAGGAAACAACATGAACATATGGCATCATGAGATAAACAATCCCAGGACTTGTGAAATTACTAAGTCCCTGAAAACAGAATTACCGAGTGCCTCACTTTGCAAGCTTGCACTAGTCACCACACACATCACAAAAATACATGGGTTGCACCTCTGGAAATATGGCAAAACGCTTAACAAAACATATGTAGAACTCATGGGCATATCATGCACACAACAATCATGGCAAAAATGACAAATGTCTAAGATGGAGTAGCGGATCTGACAATTAACTCAAGTAGCCCTCTTCTAACAGAATTTCGGGCATCAAGATGAACTCAAATGAAAATGATGCAATGGAATGAAATGATGTACTCTCTGAGATGAACATTTTGATATGCTATATGCATGATTCGGAGCTACGGATGCAAAGTTACGGGGGCATGAACATGGCAACTTGGATCTGAGAATTTCGGGACTTGGAGAAAAACAACCTCCGGATCTAGGGTTGACTTTGGCACGGAAGTCGAGGCAGGGCCGGATCTCGCCGGAGTTGAAGTCACCGGAGAGAGGGGGAGATGGATCCGGCCGGATCGTGGCCGGATCTGGCCGGAGCAGGGGTGACCGGCGAGGAGGAGGTCGGTGTAGGGCGGCGCGGGGCCCGGGCCGGCGAGCACGGGCGGCGGCTGGCTCGCGCCGGCGAGGTGGCGGCTGCGCCGGCTATGGAGAAGGGCGGCAGCGGCGTCTGGTGTGGCAGCGTCGGAGCCGAGGAGGGAGGCGGCGCGGGGCGGCGACCTCGGGCGCGGGCGGCGGGGCGCCTTCGGGCCAGGAGGGCCGACGCTGGGCCTAGCGGGCCCGCGTCGGTGGGGAGGCGGCGATGCGGTCCCTGGGACAGGTGGCAGCTTCTGACTGGTGCGGCGGGGCGGGCGGACACGTCCGGCCGTCCGGATTTCGTCTGGCGGCGCGGAGGACGAAAGAGGCTAGGGTTTTGGAGAGGCGATCCGCGAATTTCGGGAGGGGGCTATATATAGACATTGGAGGAGCTAGGAGAGTCCAAATGAGGTGCGGTTTTCGGCCACGCGATCGTGATCGAACACTCTAGATGATGGAGCAGAGTTTGGTGGGTTTTGGGTCAAAATGGAGGGGTGTTGGGCTGCAACACACACGAGGCCTTTTCGGTCCCTCGGTTAACCGTTGAAGTATCAAACGAAGTCCAAATGATACGGAACTTGACAGGCGGTCTACCGGTAGTAAACCAAGGCCGCTTGGCAAGTCTCGGTCCAATTCGGAAATGTTTAATCCCCACACATGAAAGAAAGCTGGAAATGACCACCGGAGAAGAACGAAGCACCGGAATGCAAAACGGACAACGGGCAAAATGCTCGAATGCATGAGATGAACACGTATGCAAATGCAATGCACATGATGACATGATATGAGATGCATGACAACGGAAACAACACACGGAGACAAAGACCCGAACCCGAGAAAATAAAATAGCTTAACGCCGGAAACGGCAAGAGTTGGAGTACAAATTGGGAAAATTATATCCGGGGCGTTACAACTAGGCTCCCCCACCAATGTACTCGGGGCTGCAGGTGCTACCTGCGTCTGGGGGTTCAAGGTCTGAATCCCGTCACCCATGTCCCCCTTAGTGCACTTGCGGCTTTCATCAATCTCTGTCATTGTGGTGTCGTGTGTCATGCCCTCGTCTGATTCTTCAGCTGATGCCGCTCCTCGCCCGCCTGATTGGCCTGCACGTCCAGCACCTCTGCCGCGACCGCCTCGGCCACCTCTTCCAGCGAAGCGATTCTGGCCAGGTCCCAGTCCAGCCCCTCGGAACCACTCTGCACGCAGCTCCTTAAAGACTAGCGCCGACTTTGGGTGAATGCCGTCGCCGTGTTCCTTGAACTGGTGCCCTAGGTGGCCACACACGGTGCACCAATCCGGAAGCCTTTCATACTTAACCTTGAAGATCTGCCGCTCCTCTTTGTGAACCAGGCTGACCGCATTCTTTAGGGGTTTGAACACACTGATCTCTAATAGGCGCCGAACGCGCCGCCAGGGGCGGAGACATGACCCGGGCACCCAGGGCCCAGGCCTGGGGCGTGAGAAATTTGTTTCACGCCAAATTACCTAGGATTCGAGCTAGGCCCTGATTCTAGCCCCCCACGCACGAAGGGGCCGAAAACATGGTCTCGTCTTCTGTCCTCCCAGTTTCCTTCCATGCGCAAGGAGCGGCCTTGACCTAACTCGTGAGACGAGCGGCCGTGAACTCGATCTACTGCTCCCCGACCAGCCGTCCCTCACCTGCACCGGTGCTCCCCCTTGCCCGTGACCCCCTGCCACCACACCCTGTTCCTCAATGCGTGCCATGGCGGCCGCCTCTCCTGGGCTGCCAGCGCGTTGCCCCGTCGCCCTTCTGGACAGATTGCTCCAGCGCTAGGGAAGTTCTCGAGTGAGCGTATTGACCAGTATGATTATATGATTGTGAGAACTTGAACGTATTTCTGAAGATTTATTCTTCATATTTCATTGCATTTGCTGGTTCAAACTGATGTGCACATAGCTCTGTCTAAGATCTGCTCGTTTCTGTTGCTTTAAATTGAACAGATTTCTTGTATTCAGTATGTTCATTTTCTTCACAGGAGTTGTTTGCTTGACCTTGTGCAAGGTGCCAAAAAGCTGCAGCAGCAGATTTTTTTCATCCGAGCAAATGAATACACCCGAGAAGAACTTCCGGCATATTTGTTTCAGGTAAACCATTACTAATGTACGTACTCAATTGAAGTGTGTTTTCTTTTGACAGGAAGGATGTTTTTTTCTTAATGCAAAAAAGCTTATTCATACTATAGTATGTAGCATGTAGCTTGGCAGATTTAAGAATCCATAGGCATTGCGTTTAAATTCTAGATCTATCATGCAACTAAGCCATATTGTATGTTTTCGCATGTGTTATCTTTTTTGGTATATATGAGGTGCTACTACGGTAGTTATAGGCGGTAAAGACTTTCCATCTCGTCGAATTTTTTTGGCCCGGGGTTTGCTTCAATCCTGGCTCCGCCACTGCTTTGCCGCGCGCGCATCGTCTGGTTTGGCGCGGCGCGCAGTGCTGGCTCCAGCAGCCGCGCTAAAATGCAGCGCGCGTGCCGCTCCAGCAGCGCGTAAAAAATGCAGCGCGCGACTCATCGGGACATTGCATATATGGCATTTTGAACACAAAATGAAGTTGAAATATTCAAAATGCAATGAACATGGCATATAAAATTTCACACAAACAAATTGATGAAGAAAAATTCATGCCCACAAATTCAAAATCATGCCCACAAGTTCATCCAACCAAGTTCGAAATGCAAATCAAGTTCAATACACAAATGAAAGACACATCATTCCTCGTCCTCGTCCTCATCTTCGGAAGACGATTCTTCCGCCTCCGAAGATGAATCTTCCTCCTTCTTCTCATCGCGCACCGCGTCACGTGAAGCTCCGACGGTGTTGGCAAGATTTTCAACGGCATCTTTATGGGAATGTGTGCGAGGAGGCACATCGAAAGACATTCCGCCCATGGCGGCCGGAGGTTCACCCATGCCTCCCATGAGAGAAGAAAAACTCATGCCTCCCATGGTGGCCATAGCGTCGGGGGGTGCTCCAAAGCCAGCCATGCCTCCCATTGCACCGCCCACAGTACCACTGGTAGAAAAAGGGCCTGTAGTCCCGGTTCGTAAGGGCCTTTTGTCCCGGTTCTGGAACCGGGACTAAAGGGTCGGTACTAATGCCCTGTCCCTTTAGTCCCCGTTCAATCCAGAGCCGGGACAGATGGGCCTCCACGTGGCCTATGCGCGGAGCCCAGGCAGGAGACCCTTTGGTGCCGGTTGGTGGCACCAACCGGGACCAATAGGCATCCACGCGTCAGCATTTCTGTGGCTGGGGTTTTTGTTTTTTGTTTTGAAAGGGGGGTGTTTGGGGGTTTTGGGGGGTTAATTTAGGTGTTTCATATATTGTATTAGCTAGCTATAATTAATAGAGAGAAGTGTCCTCTCTTATGTCCGTGCTTGCTCGACGCTACGTACTATACATACGTATAGAGAGGACTAGACACGCTAGCTAGCTAGTAAGCAAACGAAGGAAACAGAAGATCGTCATGAACATATATGCATACAGAGAGAAGTGATATCGACCACCTCTCCTTCTCCGAGAGATTGGTCGAACAACAAGTTCTCGTATATCTATCCGACACTACCGGCTACATATATACAATAATTATCTCTTACAAATATAATCATACGGACTCATGGTCCACATAGTATTCTCCGTCTTCAGCGATCACGTGGTCAAGAAAGAATGCCGCCAATTCCTCTTGAATTGCTCGCATGCGAGCTGGTGCTAGGAGTTCATCCCGCTTCCGAAACATCTAATTTGAAGAAGGGGGTCAATACATATATATATGAATGAATGAAACTCAACACAGATGATGGTAATAAAATAAAATTGTGAATGTTGTTATTTACGTACTTCATATTGTTCGTCAGAGTACCCGCCCCGCTCACATGTCGTGTGGCGGATGGACTCGCAGACGTAGTATCCACAGAAATCATTCCCTTGTTCCTGCCACAACCACTTTACAAGAAATAGAGGTCAATCAAACTGATAAGCAAGAATGCTAAATGGTATTGATGAAACTAGCGCTTGAATCACTAGGAGATGCGCGGAACATGCTACTATAGTACTTACTTTCGGGTGTCTAAATTCCAGCTCCTTCGGCAGTCCCGGAACTTTTCTGGTGAATTTTCTCCAAACCCTGCCGGACAAAGAAAACAGTTACTTGATATCAGGAAATGAACAAAGTTGCTGATATGGTGGATAATGATCGATTTAACTTACTTCTTGAGGATTTCAGTCATGTCCGCATACTCCTGGGGATCTTTTCGTTTAGAGTCCAAGACAGTTACTACTCCCCGCTCAAGCCTAATCTCTAGGAGAATATAGTGGTACCTGCGCACGCATGCATAACTCATCAATTACATTACTATAACCTGGACTAATATATAAGGGAAACCGAATATGCACAAGACAGTAACACTCACTTGAAGTTGTAAGGAAAGAGTATTATATCTTTGTTTTCATTTTTTTTTGAATGATCATAGCAAGTTGGCCTCGGTATCTTCGGGATGATGTTCAACCTCAGTTGCATCTATGAGATATGTGTTAACGAACCCAATATCACCGATTTGTCTTTTCTTCAATTCGGCGATCTTCACTCTGCATAATATAGTGAGGATAATTATAGATACATGCAATGAAAGAGATGAGTTATATAGAGAGACTTAGTGACAGAAGTAGTAGTACTTACAGACAGTAGCAGGTGACCGTTGTTTTGTCGAGGGCAAATTGATTGAAAAACTGATAGAACTCCTCAAATGGAATAGGCAACAGTTCAATTCCAACGAGGTCATGCTCCGGTTTAACTCTCGCATACAAAGTACTCCTCCCCCCAGACTCTCTGCAGATTTTCAAGTACCAATCATGTAATCTTTGCATCATCGTTGTTAAAGATTTTTCATCTTTGACGAGAGGCTTCCCATACTCGTATCTCTGTATCTAGACCTCCATGGGATCATAATGAACATCGTCGGGCAGGTAATCGTCAACATTGCAATAACCGGGCACCATCCTCGGATCGACGATGTCGCTAGGCACCTTGAGCGGGGGGCACGATTGCTTCGCTTGTTCGCCGAGCTGGGCAATTTGTTTCCCAGTTGCTCGTTGTTCTTTCAGCCTTTGATCACTGACTGTACTTCCCGACCGCTCCGCTTTGGCCCATGTCTTTGCAATAATGCGCTCATAGTTGCCTTTCGGCGGAGACTTGGGTGGTTTTGCCAGGGCAGCCAGAGTGCGCTTCACTTTCACCGGATCTACCTTCTCCTCCGGAGGTGGATGTCTCTTTGCTTTCAACCCTTTAAACCAGTCATCCACTTCGGTTCGCGCGATCTTCGCGTTCTCCTCCGGGGTCCTCTCATATGGTAACTTCTGTGGACTCTTCAGAGAAGGACCGAATCTGTATGTCCTCCTGCCTCTGGTTGTACTGCTAGACGCCGGCCGAGTAGATGGAGCTGTTGTCTTCTTTACTTGCTTACGAGGCGGAGGAGAAGGACTACGACGCGCCGGAGCAGCTGCTGGAGCGGCGGCGGGTCTCTTCCACCCTTGCTGACGAGGCGGAGAAGGAGGAGGCTGGCTGCTCGGGCGCGCCGGCGCAGGCGGAGAAGGAGGCGGAGTGCCGCCACGCACCGGAGAAGGAGCCGGCCGAGGGCCCTGATTGTCACTCGCCGGAGGAGGAGGAGGAGTGCCCTGACTCGCCGGAGGAGGAGGAGGAGGCGGAGGCGTCCAGTTCGGAAGGTTGATGAGCTCCTTCCGCCATAGGCATGGAGTCTTCAGAGCAGACCCCAGCCGAGTCTCCCCTTCACCGGTAGGGTGGTCAAGCTGGAGGTCCTCAAATCCCTCCATTATTTCATCCACCATCACCCTAGCATATCCTTCTGGAATCGGCCGGCAGTGAAAAGTTGCGCCGGGTTCAGTAGGATAAACAGAGCCAACAGGCGCCTTGACCTTCAAATTCATCCATTGCGTCATAAGGTGGCAATTTTGAGACTCCGTGATAGCATCCACGGGATAGCTGGCAGGAGCCGTCAAGGCATGCTCCGGCTGAAGCAGCTCGGTGGAAGCCACGCTGCTTCTTCGCTGAGATGGCGGGGTAGCTTCGGGGGAAGCTTCGGCAGTATGTTTGCTGCGATTTGCTTCTCGTTCCTCTATCGCGTCTACCCTTGCTTGCAGCGCCTGCATTTGGGTCTGCTGCACTTTTTTCCTCCTCTCATGGGATTTGTAACCGCCTGCGTCCGGAAACCCAACCTTCCACGGAATGGAGCCTGGCATGCCTCGTGTCCGTCCAGGGTGCTCAGGATTCCCGAGGGCCATTGTGAGCTCGTCGTTCTCTCTGTCTGGAAAGAACGTCCCTTCCTGCGCTGCTTCGATATACTGCTTAAGCTTCCTGGCTGGTATGTCCATTTGATCGTTCGTCCAAATGCACTTCCCTGTTACAGGGTCCAAGGTTCCGCCAGCCCCGAAGAACCAAGTCCGGCAACGGTTTGGCCAGTTAATTGTCTCTGGTTCGATCCCTTTATCAACCAGATCATTCTCAGTCTTGGCCCACTTAGGCCGGGCTACGAGGTAGCCACCTGACCCCGTGCGATGGTGAAGCTTCTTCTTCGCAGCATTTTGCTTGTTTGTCGCCGACATCTTCTTACTCTTTTCCGATGTCTTGTGGGCCACAAATGCGGTCCAGTGATCTCTGATCTTCTCATATCTGCCCTTGAATTCTGGTGTCTCATTATTTTCGACAAACTTATTCAGCTCTTTCTTCCACCCCCTGAATAGTTCTACCATCCTCTTAAGAGCAAAAGACTTGAATAATTGCTCTTTAACTGGGTTCTCTGGATTATCCTCTGGCGGTAGGGTGAAATTTGACTTCAGCTCAGTCCAAAGATCATTTTTCTGCATATCATTGACATAAGACACCTCATGGTCTTCTGTAGCCGGCTTAAACCATTGCTGGATGCTTATCGGGATCTTGTCCCTAACCAGAACCCCGCACTGAGCAACAAATGCGTTCTTTGTTCAGATGGGTTCAATCGGTTGGCCGTCGGGCGCGATTGCTATGATCTCAAACCTTTCATCCGAGCTCAACTTTTTCTTCGGGCCTCGTCTCTTTACCGAAGTTGTGCTCGATCCGGAGGGCTAGAAAAAAGAACAAAGACTTAATTAATATGTGTACATACCAAAACAATGAATGCATGAATCAGCTAGTCAGCACAGGCTTAACTAATATATATACCTGGCCGGACTCGGTTAGGTCACCGTAGCCGTCATCACGGTCTCCTTCTTGCACCGGCATTGGGTCACCGGAGCCGTCCTCATGTTCTTCCTCTTGCACCGGCATTAGGTCACCGTAGCCAGCTTCTTCACCCTCTCCTTCCAGACCATCGGTGTCGTTGAGAAACAACGAGACGGCATCACTTCCTTCTGCGATTATGTCCCTCAACAACGCTTCTTTTGCTTCGTCTCGGGCGGTGGCCATAGTTTCTACAAATATTTACAACATGGCAATTATTATTCAAACATGACAGATGGATATATTAGTGGCAAATGTAGAACTAGCTACCTAATCATAGTAAGGAATCATATATATTAATTAGTGGCCTCAACACTGCTTCTCTAGGGTTTGGGGTGGCCTCGAGAACGCTTCAAGGGTTTGGGGTGGCCTTGAGAACGCTTCAAGGAGGGGGTAATATCGACCCCCCCCCCCACGTGTTGAAGCTATCGGGAGGGGGTATATATCGACAACGACGACACTACATCTATGTCCCTCGACAACCCTCGTTCCCTATAAAAAAGAGGAAGAAGAAGAAAAAAAAAGAGGAGAAGAAAGAATAGAACTCCTCTATTCTTTCTTCTCCTCTTTTTTTTTCTTCTTCCTCTTCTTTTTTTATCCTCTTCTTCCTCTCATGTTCGAGAGGATCGCCGAGGGGTCGGGAGGTTGCCTAGTGTCAAAGGATTCAACAAAACCATGTCTTCATCATTAGGCGAAAGTAACAGGTGCATGATGGTACGAAGCTCTCCAAAGTTATTTTGGAACGGAGTCCTAGATAGGATAATTCGCTTTTTGGTACAAAGTTCAGCAAGAACCTTCCAAATATCGTTATTTGGAAGGCCTTTGCTGAAATTCATACAAAAAGGCAAATTATCCTATTCGGGACACCATTCCAAAATAACTTTGGAGGACTTCGTCATGCCCTGGTTACTTCTGGCTAATGATGAAGCCATGGATTTCTTCAATACTTTGACACTAGGAAATCTCTCTCTCGACCCCTCGGCGATCCTCGACCCCTCAAACCCTCGACGACCCTGGAACCCTCGACCCCTCGGTGATCCTCTTCTTCCTCTCATGTTCGAGAGGATCGCCGAGGGGTCGGGAGGTTGCCTAGTGTCAAAGGATTCAACAAAACCATGTCTTCATCATTAGGCGAAAGTAACAGGTGCATGCTGGTACGAAGCTCTCCAAAGTTATTTTGGAACGGAGTCCTAGATAGGATAATTCGCTTTTTGGTACAAAGTTCAGCAAGAACCTTCCATATATCGTTATTTGGAAGGCCTTTGCTGAAATTCATACAAAAAGGCAAATTATCCTATCCGGGACACCATTCCAAAATAACTTTGGAGGACTTCGTCATGCCCTGGTTACTTCTGGCTAATGATGAAGCCATGGATTTCTTCAATACTTTGACACTAGGAAATCTCTCTCTCGACCCCTCGGCGATCCTCGACCCCTCGAACCCTCGACGACCCTGGAACCCTCGACCCCTCGGTGATCCTCTTCTTCCTCTCATGTTCGAGAGGATCGCCGAGGGGTCGGGAGGTTGCCTAGTGTCAAAGGATTCAACAAAACCATGTCTTCATCATTAGGCGAAAGTAACAGGTGCATGATGGTACGAAGCTCTCCAAAGTTATTTTGGAACGGAGTCCTAGATAGGATAATTCGCTTTTTGGTACAAAGTTCAGCAAGAACCTTCCAAATATCATTATTTCGAAGGCCTTTGCTGAAATTCATACAAAAAGGCAAATTATCCTATCCGGGACACCATTCCAAAATAACTTTGGAGGACTTCGTCATGCCCTGGTTACTTCCGGCTAATGATGAAGCCATGGATTTCTTCAATACTTTGACACTAGGAAACCTCTCTCGACCCCTCGGCGATCCTCGACCCCTCGAACCCTCGACGACCCTGGACCCTCGACCCCTAGACGACCCTGGAACCCTCGACCCTCGATCCCTCGACCCTATAGAACCCTCGAACCCTCGACCCTGAAACCCTCGACCCTTGACCCCTTAACGACCCTCGACCCTCTACCCTAGTTCCTGACCCTCGATCCCTCGGCGATCCTCGACACCCTCGTTCCCAATGAAAATTAAGAAGAAAAAGAAGAAAAAGAAGAAGAAGAAGAAGAAGAAGAAGAAGAAGAAGAAGAAGAAGAAAGAGGAGAAGAAGAAAGGAATAGCTAGAGGAGAAGATCGAAGAAAAAAAGAAGAAAAAAAAGAGGAGAAGAAGAAAGGAATAGTGGAGAAGAAGAAAAAATAGAATATATTCTATTTTCTCTTCTTCTCCACTATTCCTTTCTTCTTCTCCTCTTCTTTTTCTTCTTTTTTCTTATTCTTATTTATTTCTCCTCTTCTTCCTCTCCTCTTCTTCTTTCTAAGTCCTGCTTATATACACAGAGTATTGGTCCCGGTTCGTACCCCTCTCGACCCCTCGACGACCCTCGTCCCTGATAACATTTTTTTTCTCCCCTCGACCCCTCTCGACCTCTCGTCCCCCTCTCGACCCCTCATCGTCATCTATCACCCCCCTCGTTTTCTTTAGCATATATCCATGAACAAAAAAATAATTCATATATAGAAAAAATGCTATATGAACATACATACATATGAGCATATACAGAGAGCATATACATAGCCAAATCCATATACAGAGAGCATATACATACATACATATATATGAGCATATACATACATACATAGCCAAATCCAAATATATATGAGCATATACACATACACATATGAAAAAATTTATCACACACAGAGAGCAGCGGCGGCGGCGGCGATGGTCAGAGCGACAGGGATCGATGGGAAGAGGGGAGATCACTGGGGGCGCGACGGGGAGGAGGCCGGGGACGGGGAGGAGGCCGGCGACGGCGCGGGGGAGGCCGGCGACGTGACGCGGGGCGACGGGGAGGGGGCCAGAGATGGCGCATGCAGCGACGAGGAGGAGGCCGGCGACGGCGCAAGCAGCGACGGGGACAAGGCCTGCGGCGGCGCGGGGCGACGGCAACGGGGAGCAGGCGACGACGGGCTTGGGGCGGCGACGACGACGACGAACGGCCTGGGGGCGTCGGGGGGGAATGGGAGCGGTTGGCGAAATTTTCACAAGTGCTACCTTATATACCCAGAGCAATGGTCCCGGTTCGTGGCACGAACCGGTACCAATGCACACCTATGGTCCCGGTTCGTGCCACCAACCGGGACCATAGGTCTCTTTTCAGCAGCCGAAAGGGCGGGAAGCAGAGGCCTATGGTCCCGGTTGGTGGCACCAACCGGGACTAAAGGGGGCATTGGTCACGGTTCATGTCACGGGACCAATGGCCTTGTGCTGCCCCGCGCCCAAAAGTTTAGTCCCACCTCGCTAGTTGAGTGGGCTCGGGAGTGGTTTATAAGCACTGCTGCGCCCACCCTCCTGAGCTCCTCTCAACTACAGGCTTTTGGGCCTAATCTGTCACTGCAATGCCTGTGGGCCTACTGGGCCTGAATCCTGGCCCATGGTAGGGTTTCTAGTCGTATTCAGGCCGTGGTAGCCCAGTAGGTGGCATTTTTTTTTGTTGCTTTATTTATTTTCTTTTGTTTTTTGCTTTATTTTTTAATTCTTTATGCTTTTAGTTTTAGAAAAATTATAAACTTTTTGTTAATGCCATTAGTTTTCAAATTTGAAAATACTTTTTTAGTTTTTTTGTTTTCTTTGTTGCTTTATTTATTTTATTTTGTGATTAACTTTACTATAAAAATAGTTTTTTCCTGTTTTTTTGATTTGTTTTTTGCATTATTTATTTTCTTTTGTTTTTTGCTTTAATTTTTAATTCTGTTTGCTTTTATGTTAGCAAAATTATAAACTTTCTGTTAGTGCCATTAGTTTTCGAAAAATTATAAACTTTCTGTTAGTGCCATTAGTTTTCAAATTTGAAAACACTTTTTTAGTTTTTTTGTTTTCTTTGTTGCTTTATTTATTTTATTTTGTGATTAACTTTACTATAAAAATAGTTTTTTTCCTGTTTTTTTATTTGTTTTTTGCATTATTTATTTTCTTTTGTTTTTTGATTTAGTTTTTAATTCTGTTTGCTTTTAGGTTAGCAAAATTATAAACTTTCTGTTAGTGCCATTAGTTTTAAATAAATTATAAAATTTCTGTTAGTGCCATTAGTTTTCAAATTTGAATAGTTAAAATTTGAATTTTTTGAAAATTGTTTGAATCACAAGTTTGTGATTAACTTACTAAAAGATGAGAATAGATGCGCTTATAGAGAAAATTCAACCTAAATTCCTAGTAAATTTCTATGAATTTCAGAGAAATTCACTATGAATTTAGGTTAAACTTTTCTCTATTAGGGCATCTATTTGCACTTTGAGAGGAGCTCAACAAGGCAGAGAGGGAAGGGCTTATAAACCGGTGTGAGCCCCCTTCGGTTGGCAAGGTGGGACTAAACTTTGCTCGCAACGAGGACCAACCCTTTAGTCCCGGTTTGTGGCACAAACCGGGACTAATGGTCATGGGCCAGGGGCGAGGAGCAAAATTATAAACTTTCTGTTAGTGCCATTAGTTTTAGAAAGTTGAAAGTTGAAAGTTGGCATGGGCCAGGGACTAATGGTCATGGTATTACGAGGGCCGAACCATAAGACATGAAAGCATTTCAAATGAACTCTGAAAAAGTTGAAAGTTGGGATGGTATCATAATTTCACCCACATAGCATGTGCATGTACAAAACGGATAATGGTAGCATGTTCGTGTGTTACAAAGTTGCGGGAGAAAGTCTTCGCTTTTTCTTCGCTTGTGTCATTTGCTTATTGCACCGTAACCATGGATAATCTTCATTGTTTATCAGGATGCTTGGGTCAGCCTTGACATTGAAGGGAGGAATTTCATGAAACTTTTCATAATCTTCAGACATGTCTGTCTTGCCGTCCACTCCCAGGATGTCCCTTTTTCCTGAAAGAACTATGTGGCGCTTTGGCTCATCGTATGATGTATTCGCTTCCTTATCTTTTCTTTTTCTCGGTTTGGTAGACATGTCCTTCACATAGATAACCTATGCCACATCATTGGCTAGGACGAACGGTTCGTCAGTGTACCCAAGATTTTTCAGATCCACTGTTGTCATTCCGTACTGTGGGTCTACCTATACCCCGCCGCCTAACAGATTGACCCATTTGCACTTACACAAAGGGACCTTAAAATCAGGTCCGTAGTGAAGTTCCCATATATCCACTATGTAATCATAATATGTGTCCTTTCCGCTCTCGGTTGCTGCATCAAAGCGGACACCGCTGTTTTGGTTGGTGCTCTTTTGATCTTGGGCGATCGTGTAAAATGTATTCCCATTTATCTCGTATCCTTTGTAAGTCAATACAGTCAAAGATGGTCCCCTGGAAAACAAGTACAACTCATCACAAACAGTGTTGTCACCTCTGAGATGTGTTTCCAACCAACTGCTGAAAGTCCTGATGTGTTCACATGTAATCCAGTCGTCGCACTGCTCCGGGTGTTTGGAGCGCAGACTGTTCTTGTGTTCATCGACATACGGGGTCACCAAGGTAGAGTTCTGTAGAACTGTGTAGTGTGCTTGAGACCAAGAATATCCGTCCCTGCATATTATTGAGTCTCTTCCAAGAGTGCCTTTTCCAGTCAGTCTCCCCTCATACCGCGATTTAGGGAGACCTATCTTCTTAAGGCCAGGAATGAAGTCAACACAAAACCCGATAACATCCTCTGTTTGATGGCCCATGGAGATGCTTCCTTCTGGCCTAGCGCGGTTACGGACATATTTCTTTAGGACTACCATGAACCTCTCAAAGGGGAACATATTGTGTAGAAATACGGGCCCTAGGATGACAATCTCGTCGACTAGATGAACTAGGACGTGCGTCATGATATTGAAGAAGGATGGTGGGAACACCAGCTCGAAACTGACAAGACATTGCGTCACATCACTCCTTAGCCTTGGTACGATTTCTGGATCGATCACCTTCTAAAAGATTGCATTGAGGAATGCACATAGCTTCACAATGGCTAATCGGACGTTTTCCGGTAGAAGCCCCCTCAATGCAACCGGAAGCAGTTGCGTCATAATCACGTGGCAGTCATGAGACTTTAGGTTCTGAAACTTTTTCTTTGGCATATTTATTATTCCCTTTATATTTGACGAGAAGCCAGTCGTGACCTTCATACTGAGCAGGCATTCAAAGAAGATTTCTTTCTCTTCTTTCGTAAGAGCGTAGCTAGCAGGACCTTTATGCTGCTTCGGAGGCATGCCGTCTTTTTTGTGCAAACGTTGCAGGTCCTCCCGTGCCTCAGGTGTATCTTTTGTCTTCCCATACACGCCCAAGAAGCCTAGCAGGTTCACGCAAAGGTTCTTCGTCACGTGCATCACGTCGATTGAGGAGCGGACCTCTAGGTCTTTCCAGTAGGGTAGGTCCCAAAATATAGATTTCTTCTTCCACATGGGTGCGTGTCCCTCAGCGTCATTCGGAACAGCTAGTCCACCGGGACCCTTTCCAGAGATTACATAGTGTAAATCATTGACCATAGCAAGCACGTGATCACCGGTGCGCATGGCGGGCTTCTTCCGGTGATCTGCCTCGTCTTTGAAATGCTTGCCTTTCTTTCGACATTGATAGTTGGTCGGAAGAAATCGACGATGGCCCACGTACACATTCTTCCTGTATTTGTCCAGGTATATACTTTCAGTGTCATCTAAACAGTGCGTGCATGCGTGGTATCCTTTGTTTGTCTGTCCTGAAAGGTTACTGAGAGCGGGCCAATCGTTGATGGTCATGAACAGCAACGCCTTAAGGTTAAATTCCTCCTGTCTGTGCTCATCCCACGTACGTACACCGTTTCCATTCCACAACTGTAAAAGTTCTTCAACTAATGGCCTTAGGTACACATCAATTTCGTTGTCGGGTTGCTTAGGGCCTTGGATGAGAACTGGCATCATAATGAACTTCCGCTTCATGCACATCCAAGGAGGAAGCTTATACATACATAGAGTCACGGGCCAGGTGCTGTGATTGCTGCTCTGCTCCCAGAAAGGATTAATGCCATCCGCGCTTAAAGCAAACCATACATTCCTTGGGTCCTTTGCAAACTCATCCCAGTACTTTCTCTCGATTTTTCTCCACTGCGACCCGTCAGCGGGTGCTCTCAACTTCCCATCTTTCTTTCGGTTCTCACTGTGCCATCGCATCAACTTGGCATGCTCTTTGTTTCTGAACAGACGTTTCAACCGTGGTATTATAGGAGCATACCACATCACCTTCGCAGGAACCCTCTTCCTAGGGGGCTCGCTGTTAACATCACCAGGGTCATATCGTCTGATCTTATACCGCAATGCACCGCATACTGGGCATGCGTTCAGATCCTTGTATGCACCGCGGTAGAGGATGCAGTCATTAGGGAATGCATGTATCTTCTCCACCTCCAATACTAGAGGGCATACGACCTTCTTTGCTGCGTATGTACTGTCGGGCAATTCGTTATCCTTTGGAAGCTTCTTCTTAAATATTTTCAGTAGCTTCTCAAATCCTTTGTCAGCCACATCATTCTCTGCCTTCCACTGCAGCAATTCCAGTACGGTACCGAGCTTTGTGTTGCCATCTTCGCAATTGGGGTACAACCCTTTTTTGTGATCCTCTAACATGCGATCGAACTTCAGCTTCTCCTTTTCACTTTCGCATTGCGCCCTTGCATCGACAATGACCCGGCGGAGATCACAATCATCGGGCACATCGTCTGGTTCCTCTTGATCTTCAGCAGCTTCACCCGTTGCAGCATCATTGGGCACATCGTCTGGTTCCTCTTGATCTTCACCAGCTCCCCCCGTTGCAACATCACCGTATTCAGGGGGCACATAGTTGTCATCGTACTCTTCTTCTTCGCCGTCTTCCATCATAACCTCTATTTCTCCGTGCCTCGTCCAAACATTATAGTGTGGCATGAAACCCTTGTAAAGCAGGTGGGAGTGAAGGATTTTACGGTTAGAGTAAGACCTCGTATTCCCACATTCAGTGCATGGACAACACATAAAACCATTCTGCTTGTTTGCCTCCGCCGCTTCGAGAAACTCATGCACGCCCTTAATGTACTCGCGGGTGTGTCTGTCACCGTACATCCATTGCCGGTTCATCTGCATGCATTATATATAATTAAGTGTCCAAATTAATAGAAGTTCATCATCACATTAAAACCAAAGTGCATACATAGTTCTCATCTAACAACATATAGCTCTCTAGAGCATCTAATTAATTAAACCATACATTGAAACTATGTAAAACATTTCAATGCGAAAACAAATGCGATCATAATCGCAACCAAGGTAACAATTGATCCAACGGCATAATGATACCAAGCCTCGGTATGAATGGCATATTTTCTAATCTTTCTAATCTTCAAGCGCATTGCATCCATCTTGATCTTGTGATCATCGACGACATCCGCAACATGCAACTCCAATATCATCTTCTCCTCCTCAATTTTTTTATTTTTTCCTTCAACAAATTGTTTTCTTCTTCAACTAAATTTAACCTCTCGACAATAGGATCGGTTGGCATTTCCGATTCACATATATCCTACATAAATAAAATCTATGTCACGTTGGTCGGCATAATTTTCGTAAACAATAAATGAACCAATAGTTATAAAGATAATATATATACCACATCCGAATCATAGACAGGACGAGGGCCGACGGGGGCGGATACCAAAACCATCGCACTATATAAGATGCAATAATAAAAGTAAGAAAATAATACAAGTATCTATGTAAACATGCGAGTAAGAATATTTTTCCTTTCAGAAAGAAGATAAAACAAGAGGCTCACCACGGTGGTGCCGGCGATGAGCTCGGCGCGGGTGATCGACGGCGGTGAAGACGGGGACGGGGCGTGATGGACCGCTAAACCTAGACAAATATTATGGAAAATGGAGCTTGGAGGTCGAGCTTGGAGAGGAGAAAGCTTAAGTAGTGTGGTTCGGGCATTCCATCGAACACCTTGTGTGCATAGGAGGTGAGCTAGAGCATCACCAAGCCCTCTCCCCCTCGGCCAGAGAAAAACAGAGCACTGGGGTGCTCTGCTCGCGAGCGAGGGGTATATATAGGCACCTCATTGGTCCCGGTTGGTGGCATGAGCCGGGACTAATGGGGAGCCTTTGGTCCCGGTTCAAGGCACCAACCGGGACCAATGGTGGTGGGCCAGGAGCGAGGCCCATTGGTGCCGGTTCATCCCACCAACCGGGACCAAAAGGTCCAGATGAACCGGGACCAATGGCCCACGTGGCCCGGCCGGCCCCCTGGGCTCACGAACCGGGACCAATGCCCACATTGGTCCCGGTTCTGGACTGAACCGGGACTAATGGGCTGAGCCGGCCTGGACCAAAGACCTGTTTTCTACTAGTGTACCTCCGAAGCCACCCATGCCACCCATGGCGCCGATGCCACCGCCACCCATGGCGCCGAGGCCACCGCCACCCATTGCACGAACCATGGCTCTTTTTTGGATCGAGACTTCTTCACGAGCAAGATTGACATACTCCTTTTGCGTCGCATTGAGGTAAGATGTGTCCAAGAAGAACAAGTGTTTCTCCCATTCCGACAATCTAGTTCACTCCTCATTGCTCACCTTCCTCTCATCGGCCGCCACCCTCCTCTCATCGGCCGCCAACCTCCTCTCCTCGGCCGCGGCATCTTGGTTCCTTGCCATTTTCCTCACCTCGTTGGCTTCTTTTCTTGCCTTCATAATAGCTTCCATAGCATTTTTGAGCTCATTGTCTCCTTTCCTCTTCTTCTTTTTGGTTTTATCTTTCTTGCACCCATCAGGTCGCTTTGGCTTCGAGTATGAAACCGAGTTGGGTGTGGGGCTTCTCTTGCCATCATCACTTGATGCATCATCCTCCTCATCATCATCATCCAACTTAATTGTTCACTTACGTTTGTTGCTCAAATGCAAATCATCCAAATCTTCACGCTTCTTCCATTTCTCATCATCCTTCAACACGTTATAGCAATGGGGCAAGGTAAATACCCTTCCTTTCTTGATCTTCCCCTTCTTGGTTGTCCTCTCCTCTTCTTTGAACAAGTTTTGCGCAATGTTGTACTACATGAAAACAAAGCAAGTTAGCACCAACAACAAGTATGATGAACATGTATGAAATGCCACTTACTCTATCGTCCTCATTTGTGCCACTTGGGTTCAACTTGTCAACCGCCTTTTGACAGGCCGCCCACCTTTGACAATCCGAGTTGATTGTCGACCATCGGGACCTTAGTGATCTCTTGGAGCGATCAATTCCACTCAAGTTGTGAACATCAAAGTGTTCTTTCATCCGCCCCCAATAAGCATCTCTACTTTGATCATCTCCAACGGATGGATCCCTCGACACTTGCAACCAAGTATTGCATAGTAAGATGTCATCGACATTGGTGTAATTGCCCGCTCTTCCTTTCGGTGCGTCGACAATGCCCTCACCCTCCTCGTCCACCTCGAACTCATGGTCTTCGAAGTGCATGTCATTGATTTGAGACTAATGCGAATTGTTGGAGCCAACACCCATCGTTGACATGTATGCATCATCATTGAGACTACAATGTTTCTTGAACAATGCAAATAAGCTATCTATATATGAATGCATTGAAAAAATAACAAAAAAATGAAAAGTTGGAATTTTTTTACCTTGGGGGCATTTCGTCGAACATGTTGTGCGCGTCGGCCGCCGGCTCAACGGGTGAGCTCGCCGGCGCTTTGGTAGCCGCCGCGCCCGTCGCACGCCCTGCAAGCTTCTTCCTCCTCGCCTTGGAGGTGCCGGAGCCATCCGTCGCCTTGTTTTTCTTCGCCGATGTCTTGCCCTTCTTTGGCCGCGCCGCATTGGGGAGCTTTGATGAGGAGGGGGCGGCGGCTTGGGTCGGCGCCGGCGCGACGCCACCCGCCGCAAAGGTCATCCGCGGCGGCATGAAGAGGCCGCGCGCGAGGCCGATGGTCGGAGGAGCTCTGGCGGAGGCGAGGCCAACGCCACCCGGGCTAGGGTTTGCGGCGGCGGCAGCGGTGGAGGGGTCGCGGCTATAGGATGGGGTGAGCGGGGTGCCGGCGCGTGTGTCCATGGCGTGCAGTTCGCCGGCGCCGCCGCCGGCGCGGGGCGTAGGAGGCGGAGAAGAGATAGTGCAGCGCGAGCGCTCGAGTGTGCCGCGCGCGGAAGCGGGCGCCCCAAATACACCGCGCGAGATAGCGAATCCGACCACACGCCCAACTCCTTATACCGCGCGCGCGGTTATTGCGCGCCCGCTGAAGCCACCCGCCATGTTGCGCGCGCTAAACTGGCTAAATTTGTGACGCGACGCTTGTTTAGCACGCCTGTTGGAGATGCTCTGACGCTAAGCCCCAAGGCAAAAAATCGGCCCAGAATACCTGGGGTGGAGCCCAATCTAGAAAGTTCACTTGGTTGGGCCTGGACCATGAAGCATACTCGGTTGAGCTGAGTATGACACCTTTATGTCAGAAAAAAAATGAGTATGACACCTTTAGCGCCGGTTAGAGTTGTTTCGGTAGACAGCACCCACGCCGGGCCATCTACTTCGGAATTCATTGACGCTCTATAATATGTGCCTAGACATTTTTCGGTGCTAGATAGATACATCTATCTAAATGTCAACTAATTCCGGACATACAAAGTACTTCCTACTTGGGTTCTTAAGCTTGCACGGTTTCGTGAAGCTTCTAGAAACTTCTGATCGCATTTCTCTGTCTTGATTTATTATTATTATTTTCTTGCAATTCCATTTTTAAAGACAATAACTTCTTTTTAAAATTCATAAACTATTTTCAAAATTCGTGAACATTTTTAATTTCGAGAAATGTTTTCAAATTAATTATTTTTTGAGATGCGATCACTTTTTCCAAAGTTCATGAACCTTTTTTAGATTTCCGAATTTAAAATTCATTAACATTTTATGAATTTGTGATTTGTTTCAGAACCATATGTTTTTTTGAAATTATTGAACATTTTGAATGTATATTTTGTTTTATCTATAGAAAAATAAGTGATTTTTATCACTGTTTGGGGACGGCGCACGGACCAAACGCTCGGCCGGTCGCGGCCACGCGAGCAAGCGGTCCTCCTACCCCCGAGCGACACGTAGTATAGGGCCACACCCCAATTGTTGCCTTATCTTCTTCATCTTCTCAACCGCTCGTTCCTTTCTTCTATGTTCTCTATCTTCCACGCCGGCGAGTCCGTTCCCTTCGTCCAATTTTCAGCTCGACGCCGGCAAGCCGGCCGCGCGTCCCCGCAGCACCGCCGTGGCATCCGTTCCATCCATCCCATCTGGCTCCACTCCAACAACAGCGACCTCCGCAGCCGCTGCAACCAAGCTAGACCGGCGAGGCTGCTTGCGTCGTCATCGCCATGGCCAGCAACCACCCCAAGATGCCCCAGGCTGGCTCCATCGGCCCTACTCCGGCGAGCGCCACCTTCCTCCTATGCTGGAACTGCCCTCCTTCTAGTCCTATGGTTGCATCCCCGACGAGCAGACGCCGAAGCTGGAACCAGCCACTTTTTTGATACAATCGACCAAAGCAAAAGCTGGAACCGCAGTTGGTTTTTGCTTCAACCAACAAGCGAGCTGGAACCACAGCTGGTTTTTGCTACAACTGCATCGCATTTTTGCTATAACCGGCGTTCTGGAAAGCTACAACCGATGCGGCGAAAAGCTTCAACCAGCGGCGACAGATACTAGAACCAACCACTACCACGACAAAAGGCTACATCCGGTATCGCACAAAGCTTCAACCAGCGTTGGAAAAAGCTTCAAACACCGAATGCCAATGCTAGGGGCTGTCTACTGCCAATAGAAAAAAAGCTTCAAGGTGTCGCAAAAAGCTTCAACCATAGCCGATTTTTGCTACCACCGGCAAAGCTTTTTGCTACATCCATCAGACAGAGCTGCGACCTCGTGAGGACGATAATGATGTTTTTGCTGCAACCGCTGCAGGATTTTGCTACTACCGTTGGAGTTTTTTGGTACATCCATGTAAGGCGGAGTTGCGACCTCGCGAAGGCGGCGACGGCGGCAACGACATTTTAGCTGCCCCCATAGTTTGATTTTGCTACTACCGGTGAATTTTTTGCTACATCCATTCAAATGGCGTTGACTCGCGGCCGGCGTCGATGTATTTTCCTGCAGCGAGCATCAATGGCGAGGGCGGTGGAGCTACAACCGTCGTCGTCAAGAGCTGCAACCGCAGGTGGAGCTGTTGCATGGGTCGAGGCGACAACGAAGCCGGAAGGGTGAGGGACCGGCGACGAGGACGGCCGGCGAGGGCAGGGTCCGGCGGGCGACAAGGAAGACCGACGAGGGTGGGGACGACCACCGGAGGGGACAGGAGGCGCGGTGTCATGCTCCCCGAGCGGGAGATGCGGATCCAGGCCAACTGCCCGAGGAAGAAAAAGTTGGGGTGATATGTTTTTTTTTGCCTGAATCCAATGGCCGCGTGGCTCACATCGGATGGCCTGGGCTGGACCGGCCGAAACGCTCGGCCGGTGCGTCGGCGCCTATAAGCGCCCTTTTTATGTGGCTACCAAGCGAATCACCTAGTGAAGCGAGCGCTATTAGGCCAACCGACCTGTTTGGCGTCAGCGCTGGCGCTGGGGGCGAACCGACACCTTCAGCACTAGGGATGGCTAGGGATGAGGTCTCCTCGGTTGAACTCTTATCGTAACACCATGAATTAGGGAATTTCCTATATGATGCATTAAGCGTCAAACTGTCGAACCACAAATCCTAATAGGTCTACCTTTGCGGAGCAAAGGCGCATACGCCGGCCCAAGTAGACTTTTCCAGAAGACTCCATTTCCGGTTTTGGAAAAGTTCCTTTTTATTTCTTTCAATTTGTTCTATTTTTTATTTTAATTTTCTCTTATCTTTTTATTTATTTTCCTTTTTGTTTGTTCTTTTTCTTTCTTTTCCCTTTCTTTTCATATTTATCATTCTTTGACTTCAAATTCAGAAACAGTTTTGGATACATGGGAACACTTTTTCAAATTTGTGAACAATTTTGAAATTTACAATATTTCTTCAAATCATGAACATTTTTGGAAATTGATATTTTTATCCGAAACTTAACTCAAATTCATGAACATTTTCAAAATCCAAAAATATTTTTTCAAATTTGTAACATTTTTAGTATTCGTGGACATTTTTAAAATTCATGAAGAGTTCTTGAAATTTAGAGAATTTAACAAATCGTGAACATTTTTGAAATTCGGATTCTTTTCGCAAAATTCACAAAAAATTTAAATCATGATTTTTTTTAAAATTTATGAACGCTGGACTTGTTTCGGTAGACAGCGCCCACACCGGACCATGTACTCCGGAATTCATTGTCGTTTGTACCAAGACATATTTTAGTGTTAGATCGATACATCCGTTTGAGCGTCAATTATTCCGGACGGAGAAAATGTTTTCTACTTGGGTTTTTAGGCTTGCATCAGCTTGTGAAGTTTCTAGAAGTTCTTGACCGGATTTCTCTGTCTTGATTTATTAATTTTCTATTCTTGCAATTCTCCAGTTTTAAACACATTAACTTATTTTCTAAATTCATGACTTTTTTTAATTTGTAATTTTTTAAATTGATGAACTATTTTAAAAATTCGTGAATATTTTTTAAATTCGAGAAATTTTGTTTTAGTTAATGATTTTTTAGATGCGTTCCCTTTTTTCAAAGTTTGTGAATCTTCTTTAGATTTTGAACTTTTTTCAAATTCACGAATACTTTTTGAATTTGTGATTTGTTTCCAAAATAATGAGAATTTTGAAATTCTTGAACGTTTTTAATGTATATTTTGTTTTATCTAAAGAAAAAAACGAAAAGTGATTTTTGCCTGAACTATTGTTTTAATGTGACGCCATTGTTTTTATGTGCCTGCCGAGCGATCGAGCACAAGCGAAACAGCGAGGTGAGTGCTATTACGCCATGCGGCCTGCAGGGCATCAGCGCAGGCGCTGGGAGGAGGTCTCCTCGGTTGAACTGTTGACGTATGACACCATGAATTTGGGAGTTCCCTATATGACGCATTAAGCGTCAAACTGTCGGACCAGGAATCCTAATCCCGCACAGGTCCACTTTTGTGGAGCAAACGGGGCACCCAAGAGGTCTAGCGCATTCAGTTTTGGGTCGGTCCAAGTAGAATATTCAAGGAAACTAGCTTTCCGGTTTTGGGAAGGTTCCTTTTTTCTTTCGTTTTTTTATTTTCTCTTCTCTTTCATTTTTTGAACTGTTTCTCTTCTCTTTCTTTAATTGTTTCCTTTTCGTCTATTCTTTTCTTTCCTTTCTACCTTTTCCATTTATTTTCTTAATTTTCATTTTTTACTTCAAATTCACGAACATTTTGGGATACCTAGGACATTTTTTCAAATAGGTGAACATGTTTTGAGTTAACAATATTTCTTCAAATCATGACCATATTTTAAAATAGAGAATGTTTATCTGATTCTTTATTTTAATTCAGGAACATTTTCTAAATCGAAAACATATTATCAATTTTTAACATTTTCAGTATTCGTGGTCATATTTTTCAAATTCATGTTTTTTTCAAATTTATAAAATCATGAACATTTTTTCAAATTTGGGATTTTTTTTCGAAAAATTCACGAACAGTTTTCAAATTGTGAAAGTTTTTCCAAATTTGTGAATATTTTTCGAAATATGTGAATTTTTTCAAATTTGTGAACATTTTTAGAATTTTTTAATATTTCGTTAAAATCTGTGAAATTTTCGAAATCATAAACATATTTAATATTTGTGCTCATTTCTATTGAAATCTGAGGACATTTTTCAAATTCATGAAAAGAATTTGAAATACATTCAAATTTGAGAACATTTCTTTCAAAACATGAACATTTTTTGTGCTTGTGATCAATTTTTCAAATTCATGTACGTTTTTTGGAATTTTGAAACATTTTTAAAAATATAACTTTTTAAAATTCATGAACATGTTTTCAAATTGTTTTTTTGCAATCCTGAACATTTTTAAATACCCACACCGTTCCTTCTCCCATGATGTGGTGTGGCCGCGAAGGTCGGGTTGATGGCCAAGGCGCTCTTGCACGGATGGAGGCCACGGGGCAGGTGTCGGGTTTCGTCCTACAATGATCAAGATCAGTTGTTGCTGACCGCGCGCTTTTCCATGAGGGCGCCAACGTCCTCGGCTGGGAGCCCTAGAAGTTATGCTGTCTAGGGTGACCTGCGGCGGAGAGCATGTTGTCGGAGTGTGCGTCACGGGGTCGTGATTCACTCACATTTTCTTGGAACTCGACCACATTATGCAATACTATCTTGAGCATGGATAAAATATTAGGGTTGCGTGAAGTTTGTCTTCCAGGACCGCAACTGCCTGAACGTTGCGAGTTGGTGTCTATACGTAGTCAAGCTCTCCGATCTAGTCAGAGTTGTTGACCGCCTTGCGGCCGCGAGCCGCAAGGGCATCGGTTGTCGAGCGGGTTTGGCTCCAGGGTCGCCGATGCTACTCGTTGGCCATGGTTTCATTCTGTCGGGCGTGTTGTGCAAGGGCCTTTTTCTTGCCCTTTCGTAGTTCATATGGGCGGCCATGGTGGCCTGTCTGATGGCCTCCATTGCCATTCTCATGGGCTTGTTTCCTAGCACAGGTGTGAAAATGCACTGCCTCGTTTGTGATGATTGCGGGAGTCATGGTCGGTGTAGTGAAGACCGAGGGGCTGGCCCCCTAAGTCATCAACTTTGGGGGTCTGGTGCCTAGGGTTGTGAACGTGAGGCGGCTCCGCCTAATTGGTGTGGAAGCTCATGATGCTGATGGGATGATATCTCGTGGTGATGAATCCGGTGGTGCCGAAGTCGATGGAACAATAGTCGCGGGCCCTTCTCCACTAGGGTTGGCGATGATGGGAGAGTTGTCGAGTGCCGAAGATCGGTTATGTTTCCCTCTAGAGCCTCTTGGAGCCGTCATGAGGACTTGCTCCAAGCTGATCGAACGTAGTAACTCATCTTTGTCCGTTGACGAGTCTATGGCGGGGCGTGCTGCGTCGTTATTGTCGACTTCTGTTTACAGAAGAGAGATAAGGCTTGCGGAAGAGGCGTTTTTGTTGGAGATGAAGTCCCACATGCAGTCTTCTGGATCATGGTCATCAATGCAGTTGGAGCATACCATAAGAACCAGATGAGATGCGAGGGCGGGTTGGTGGGTTGTAGGCTCGTCCCATCATCCTAGCCCAATCATCGTGATCCGGCCTTGATCGGGAGGATCGTAGAGCGAGTCTTGTCATCCTCCGATTGGTGCTTGTGATCAATTTTTCAAAGTCATGTACATCTTTTTAAATCTTGAAATAATTTTTAAAATGTTGAACTTTTTTTAATTCATGAACATGTTTTGAAATTGGTTTTTTGGTACTCCTGAACACTTTTAAATACCTGCAATGTTCCTTCTTCGAGGCTCTGATGTGTCCCCGGAGGTCGGGTTGATGGCCAAGGCGCTCCTACACGGGCGGAGGCCACAATGCAGGTGTCTGGTTCCAGCCTACAATGATCGAGATCGGTTGTCGTACCCCGCAAAATGGGAGATCGTTTGTCGCAGACCGCCAGGCTCTTCCACGAGAGGGGCGCCAACATCCTTGGCTGGGAGCCCTGGTAGTTATGTTGTCGAGGGTGCCCTGGGGCGGAGAGCATGTTGTCGGAGTTTGCGTGACGGGGCGTGATTGACTCACATTTGCTTGGAGCTTGATGACATTATGCAATGCTGTCTTGAGCTTAGATAGAATATCAGGGTTGCATGGGGTAGCATGAAGTTTGTTTTCTAGGACCACAATTCACTACTAGGAAAAGAGCTATAGCTAATATGGACATTAATGGCGCACTTCATATGTGGTGCACCGCTGTTATATAGCAGTGGCGCATCATGTGTAGGTACGTCATTAGTGTCCATATCATTAATGGCGCACCACACCCATGGTGCGCCATTATTAATAATTTTTTTTCAAAACTAGTAATGGCGCACCACACACTCTGTGCGCCACTACTAACATTTTTTTCAAAACTAGTAATGACGCACCACAACCACGGTGCGTCACTACTAACAACTATTTTTTTAATATTTTTTTTGCAAAACTAGTAATGGCGCACCACGTAACAGGTGCGCCATTAGTAACCAGGGTTACTAATGGCACATTGTTAGGTGGTGCACCATTGGTAACCTGAGAGCAGCTAGATATTTTGGACAGCCACCTACCACACTCACTTTCCCACTTCATTCTCTCCACCTCCTCCTCCAAGCTTGTCTCGGCTACCTCCTCCTCCTCACCTCATTTGCACCATAGATTCACCCAAATTAAGTGGTTAAATTTCCTTTTTTGATAGGTAAGTAAGGGGAAACCTTTCTTTATGTTGTAGATCTACTTTTTTCTCCCTCCAAGAACATGCACATGCACTTTTTATGGCCTAGATCTACGTATGTTTGTGGTGTTGCATATGTTTGTGTTTGCAGGTACCGGTATTTGAAATGCGATAGTTGCCAATATTCTGCCGGAATGTTGATTCATTTCCGTTTCGGCGAGAATTTGGCACTATGCATTCTTTTTGGTCCTATTTTCAGGCAAAGTCATGCCAAATTTTTTTTGGTTCTAAAATATCATTTTGCTCTACCCCGCAGGCGACCATGGTCCGCGCGATGACCGAAGGCATCGTGAATAGGTTTTTGAGCTCTGCGAAGGCCGAGATACTTCAAAAGAATGAGACGGAGATAAGATGTCCGTGTCGAAGATGCAAGCCGAAGAGCCTTATGGACCTGAATTCCGTACAGGTGCGGGACCACCTGCTCTTGCGTGGTTTCATGGATGGCTATCGGTGGCAAGGTGATGAGATGACTATGAAGTCGTCCATGGGGGCCGGGCAAGAAATGAGGAAGGGCAGCAAGACAACCGCGGCGAGGGCGGGCGAGAAGACGAAGAATCTCCAGGACATGATCACGAAGTAGATGCAGTACACAGTCATCATGTAGAAGATGTCGAACATGATGATGAGGAAGATGCCGGAGCAGACGAAGGGCATGATCATGAAGATGAAGATGCTGGAGCAGATGACGATGGACCATCGATGGGCTAGGTGCAGGACACTCATATTCAAGAGCTGCTTCTCAAGCAGACGGATAACGCAAGAGCTGCCGCCTGAGAGAAAGCCAAGCTGGATCAACTAGAGATAGACGTGGTTACTCCATTGTATGAAGGATGCATCCCCGAGGATACCCGCCTGAAAGTAACGCTCATGGCTCTGGAGATGAAGGTAAAACACAAAATGACCGACGCATGCTTCGACGAGAACATGTCATTCTGGCACAAATGTCTTCCCAAGGGGAACAAGTGCCCGACCAGTTTCGAGGAGGCGAAGAAAATCGTGTGTCCTCTGGATTTACCGCATGTGAAATACCATGTGTGCATGAACAATTGCATCATTTATCGGGACGAGCACGCGGAGTCTACCACATGTCCGGTGTGCGGCATCACTCGATACAAGAAGAGGAAGAAAACTCCTCGAAAAGTGGTGTGGTACTTTCCGATCACTCCTCGTCTGCAACGGTATTTCGCGGACCCTAAGCTAGCAAAGCTCCTGCGTTGGCACGCGAATAGGGAGAAGAAGAAGCGAGAAGATAACGGAAATGATCCGGAGATAAATAAAAAAGACAAGATGCTGAGTCACCTAAGGATGCGAGCCAGTGGCAAGTGTTGAGCTTCGAACACCCAGAATTTGGGGACGATCCAAGGAACATCATGCTGGGCGCGAGCACCGATGGAGTCAATCCGTTTGGCAGCCAGAGAAGCACGCATAGCACCTGGCCTGTGTTTGTGTGGATGTACAACCTTCCCCCCTGGTTGTGCATGAAGAGGAAGTACATTCACATGGGTATGCTAATTGAAGGGCCGAAACAACTAGGGAACGACATCAATCTGTATCTGGGGCTGCTGAAAGAGGAGCTAGACACGCTGTGGAAAACGCCAGCCAATACGTGGGACGCCGCAGAGAAAGAATATTTCCCTATGAGAGCCGCACTGCTCACGACGGTGCACGACTATCTCGGTTACGGATATGTCGCGGGGCTGGTGGTCCACGGATTTTCTGGATGCGTCAGGTGCATGGATGACACAACGTATCGCCAGCTAGATAGAGATCCCAGGACATAGAAAACCGTGTTCATGGGACATCGAAGGTGGCTTCGCGACGATGACTCATGGAGAAAACGCAAGGATCTATTCGATGGTGAAACCGAACCCCGAAGACACCTGCGTACGAGGAGCGGCGAGGAAATAGACGAGCTGTTAAAAAATTGGAAAGATTGCCCACCGCGGGAAAGAAGCAAAAGGTGCCAGAGCCGGGAAAGAAGCGAAAGGCACCAAAGCCGCTGCTGAAGGTATGGAAAACGAGGTCTGTTTTGTCGGACTTGCCGTACTGAAAGATCCTCCGTGTGCCTCACAGCCTTGATGTCATGCATATCACGAAGAACGTGTGCGAGAGTCTGCTTGGTACCCTGTTCAACATGCCAGAGAGGACCAAAGATGGGCCGAAAGCAAGGGCATACTTGAAATCAATGGGCATCAGGGAGGAGCTTCATGCTAATGATGATGATGATGAGGCGAAGCGGGACACGGAAAGTCGTCGCAAAGGCAAAAAGGCCAAGAAGATCGAAAATGACTACCCTCCCACGTGCTTCACTCTAAGTCAGGAGGAGATCGATCAGTTTTTCACCTGCCTCGTAGGAGTAAAACTTCCTTACGATTACACAGGGAAGATAAGCAGATACCTAGACTCGGTGAAGCAGAAGTTCAGCGGGATGAAGTCTCACGACTGTCACGTGCTGATGACGCGGATACTTCCAGTTGCAATCCGTGGGATCATGGACGCGCACATCTGTGAAACGCTATTTGTCCTATGCAACTTTTTCGACGTCATCTCTCGGAAGTTGGTTGACGTGAGGAAACTCAGAAGGCTACAGGAAGAGATGGTGGTGATACTATGCGAGCTTGAGATGTACTTCCCGCCTGCATTCTTCGATGTTATGGTGCATCTGCTGGTCCATATCGTGGAGGATATCATCCAACTCGGGCTGACGTTCCTGCACAACATGATGCCGTTCGAAAGGATGAATGGTGTCATCAAAGGATACGTTCGCAACATGTCACGTCCAGAGGGAAGCATAGCCATGGGCTTTCTGACCGAAGAGTGCATCTCCTACTGCACGAATTATCTAGGCATCTAGAACCCCGTTGGTCTGCCCATCAACAGGCACCTCGACAGGCTCGCTGGATGGGGTCACCGTGATGGTTGCCGCGAAATGCATGTTGACTTCGAGGGTCAACTCGCCGACTTTGAAAGAGCAAACCTAGTCGTGCTACAACACATAGACGTGGTCGATCCTTGGGTGGTAGAGCACAAAACCTTTATTGAGAAGACATACAATGACCGAGGCCAACAGAGGACGGACGGAGATATAATCAAAGAGCACAACTCATGTTTCACGCGTTGGTTCAAGGAGAAGCTTCTGTCGTACCCTTTACATGATGTTTCTTCTGCGGAAGAAAAACTCATGTTCGCCTTGTCACAGGGCGCCGAGCACAACCTGATGACCTATGAGGCGTACGATATCAACGTCTACGAATTCTACACCAAGGACAAGGACATGAAGAGCGATGGTTATCAGAACTCCGGGGTAACGATGGAATCCTACATCAGTAATGACAAGGACAGGTACTACGGAAGGATCGAGGAGATCTAGGAGCTGAGCTACGCTGGAGAGAAGGTCCCGATGTTCCGTGTCAGATGGGTCAAGAGCGTCCTAAAAGAAGACCGGTATTTCACCACCATGGTTATACCCGAAGCCAAATCCAAGACCGCGGTCGCAAACGTCACCGCAAAAAGTGAGCCATTGGTACTGACTTCCCAAGTGGACCAATGCTTCTTCATTTCCGACCCGTCAAATCCCAGTCGTGTTGTCGTGAGGAGAGGCAAAACGAAGATCATCGGAATGGATGGAGTCGCCAATGAGCAAGACTTCGACAAGTACGGCGACCCGAAGATGGAACATGACGACGATGATGAAGTGCCATACACCACAAGAAGAAGCAGGACCACCCTACCTAAAGGACGTCCGTTCAACAGAAGAACTCCATTTGCGAAAAAGAAGGGCAAGAAGATTGTGAAAAGATAGCTAGCTAAGATCGATTGTATTTAAATTGTAGTCTTCATTTGTCGATTATATTTCGACATATTGAAATGATATTTCTTCTGTTCTAGTCCTCATGAATATTTATTTATGTTTATTCTGGTATTTATGTTTATTCTGGTATACCAATTTTTATTTATGTTTATTCGGGTATTGAATTTCTAACTCACAAAAAGTATTGAATTTGTTAATATTTTTTGAACTCATGAATATTTTAAAATTTCATGGGCACGTTTTGAATTCATGAATATTTTTTCAAATTTGATGATATTTTTTCATATTCATAAATGTTTTACCAATTCACAAATGAATGCAATTAAAAATAAAAAACAAATTTGATGATATTGTTTCAAATATTTTCAAATAACAAATTTGATGATATTTTCAAACAACAAATTTGATGATATTTTTCCATATACGTAAATATTTTCAAATAACAAATTTGATGATATTTTTTCACATTCATAAATGTTTTCAAATTTGATTGTCATTTTCTAAAAAAATATTAGATGCAACTAAAAATAATAATAAAAACGTTACTAATGACGCACCAGGAGAAGGTGCGACATTGCTATCAAAATACTTATGGCGCACCCCTAGGAGGTGCGCCATTGGTATACCAATTTTTTTGATATTTTTTCAAATATTGTCAAATAATAAATTTGATGATATTTTCAAATAACAAACTTGATGATATTTTTTCATATTCATAAATATTTTCAAATAACAAATTTGATGATATTTTTTCACATTCATAAATGTTTTCAAATTTGATTGTCATTTTCCTAAAAAATTATTAGATGCAACTAAAAATAATTATAATAAAGTTAGTAATGGCGCACTAGGAGAAGGTGCGCCATTGCTATCGATGTACTTATGGCGCACCACTAGGAGGTGCGCCATTGTTATCGATGTACTTATGGCGCACCCCTAGGAGGTGCGCCATTGCTAACCTTCCCCCCTCTATCCCTCCCTCGCTAGATCCCCCTCGCCCCCCGCGCCAGATCCCCCTCCATCTCGCTATCCCCTTCGCCAGATCCCCCTCCCCCCGCCACCGACGACCCCCCGCACCCGACAACCCCCGCGCCCGCTCCGCCGTCGAAGTCGCCGCCGGAGCACTAGGAGGAGGAGGCCCGCGTCCTGCTACGTCGGTTTTCCTCGAAGAGGAAGGGATGATGCAGCAGAGTAGCGTAAGTATTTCCCTCAGTTTTTGAGAACCAAGGTATCAATCCAGTAGGAGGCCACGCTCAAGTCCCTCGTACCTGCACAAAATGATAGCTACTCGCAACCAACGCGATTAGGGGTTGTCAATCCCTTCACGGCCACTTACGAGAGTGAGATCTGATAGATATAATATTTTTGGTATAAAGATGCAAAGTAAAAAGTAAAAGCAAAGTAAAAAAGCAAAGCAAGATTAAAGTGATGGAGATTATATGATGAGAATAGACCCGGGGGCCATAGGTTTCACTAGTGGCTTCGCTCAAGAGCATAAGTATTCTACGGTTTGTGAACAAATTACTGTTGAGCAATTGACAGAATTGAGCGTAATTATGAGAATATCTAGGCATGATCATGTATATAGGCATCATGTCCGTGACAAGTAGATCGAAACGACTCTACATCTACTACTATTACTCCACTCATCGACCGCTATCCAGCATGCATCTAGAGTATTAAGTTAAAAACAGAGTAACGCCTTAAGCAAGATAACATGATGTAGAGAGATAAATTCATGCAATATGAAATAAACCCCATCTTGTTATCCTCGATGGCAACGATGCAATACATGCCTTGCTGCCCCTTCTATCACTGGGTAAGGACACCGCAAGATCGAACCCAAAGCTAAGCACTTCTCCCATGGCAAGAACTACCAATCTAGTTGGCCAAACCAAACGGATATTTCGAAGAGACTTGCAAAGATAACCAATCATACATAAAAGAATTCAGAGAAGATTCAAATATTATTCATACATAGACTTGATCATAAACCCACAATTCATCGGTCTCAACAAACACACCGCAAAAAGAAGATTACATCGAATAGATCTCCACGAGAGAGGGGGAGAACTTTTTATTGAGATTCAAAGAGAGAAGAAGCCATCTAGCTACTAACTATGGACCCGAAGGTCTGAGGTAAACTACTCACACTTCATCGGAGAGGCTATGATGATGTAGAAGCCCTCCATGATGACGACCCTCTTCCGGCGGAGCTCCGGAACAGGCCCCAAGATGGGATCTCGTGGATACAGAAAGTTGCGGCGGTGGAATTAGGTTTTTGGCTCCTGTTCTGATCGTTTGGGGGTACGTGTGTATATATAGGAGGAAGAAATACGCCGGAGGAGCAACGAGGGGCCCACAAGGCAGGGGGGCGCGCCCCCCACCCTCGTGACCGCCTCTTTTGTTCCTTGGAGCAGGGTCCAAGTCTCCTGGATCACGTTCGGTGAGAAAATCACATTCCCGAAGATTTTATTCCGTTTGGACTCCGTTTGATATAAGTTTGATCAAGTTTGTATAGAAATATATCAAAATCCATAACATCGAATCGGTATGATTAGATTCATCATGAAATGTTTTTTCATACTTTTTTTTAATATTGTAGATGTCGATATTTTTTGCTTTGAATTTGGTCAAAATTAAAGAAATTTGACTTTCCAACAAACTAATACACCTTATATTTAGGAAGTGATGAAATATTTAGTTTGGCCGGTGGAGATGATGGAGTGTGTTTATTTATTTATTTATAATACAGTGATTTGATGGGCCTTTGATGGTGTGCTTCTGTGTTATCCGCTAACCAACATATATTTATGTGGGGAAATTTTTGAGTCGGTGACTGCATATCTCTACTCCTAATGAAGCAGTTGGCACTTCTCCGCCGGTCAATATATTTATAATCCATGTATTTTAATGTGCAGTGTACAGTGTGTAGAATGAGCAAACTTGTGAATCTAGAGCACAAACTCATGATTGATCAAGGTCAAGGGAGTGGCACTGCCGGCTGGGTTAGAGTATAATCAACTGTACTTGTAGTTTTTTTTGTGATACGTGTAGCTTTCAGCTTGCGAGCCTTTCAAATATGCAAGTGTCCGATGCCATAGGCTACTATGGAAGTTGTGAATGCTATGTAGTTTCCAGTACTACTTGCATTCAGAAATGAACTATTTCAGGCTGACCATCTAAGTTTTACATTCTGTATGTATAGCGAGATCAAATTTATTTGTTCTGGGGACATTTCTGAACATGCGTATGAATAAGATCATGAACATGTATATGGATTATGAATTTAGTATTTTTTTGAGAAGTGAATTTACTTTTATCTATTGATAAAAAAATATTGTTGTTGTCAGACGAAGGGCATGACGGATGGCGCCGGCGGGAAGGTGAGCAGCGGTGGAGATAAGCGAGGAAAGGAGTAGTGTGAGGCGGTTGGCGGTGTTGAAGAGGATGAGAGGGCCACACACTCGGTGCCATGCTACTGGAGGGCCCGCTGCTGGAGGCAGTCCTAGGGATTTTTGGATCAATGACAGTAACGTTGGCGACCCAGGTATCTTCTTCCATCTCTGGATCCTGAATCTACAGCTCTCTAATCTGCAAATACACGCAGTAGCGATGGGTACAATTGCATGGTTGTGACTGCCGACCAGTACACGAGTGGGGCTGCCGTTCTCCTACCGGTAATCAGCTGCTCCAGTGCCACCACATATATACACCGGTGAGTATCCTTGATATCTTCCCTCCACATTGCATCTAATGACACACTTCCACATTGCATCTGATGACACACTTCCAACTGGAATATATCAATTACAGACCACGGTCATAAGTGTCACACTTCCAACTTAGGACATGTCTTGATGATGTGCTTTTTGGTTATCCTAGGACTTACAAAAACATGTCATCTGATCTGTTCCCCTTCGGTACATTAGAGGTTATAGGTCATTTGTTGAACGGTTATAATGACTTTTTCTTTGGGTAAGTCTATGCTAAAATGCAGTTTTCCTCTCAAAACTATCTACCAGTCATATTGTTAAGGGAGGATCCAATCTATTACTTTGAATTTAAGCTATCACATTTATATAGTATTTAATATTGGTAGTAGATTAAATTATTGACATGACTTAAATTTAAATTTTTAGGTGAAATTTGAAACTTCCCTTGAGAGATGCTAAAGTACTATTTATTTGACCGGCTTGGTGTACGATGATATGAATGTCGGGGAGGTGATGGAGAAGTATGACGAGGAACTTGTGAAGGCTGAGGGCATGGAGAAGAAGGGGAGAATCTAAGTGGGAGGCTGACATTGGCGAAGGAGAAGGCTAGATGAGTGTTGGCATTGGCAGACAACGGGTCATTGCAGATGGCATTCACTGAATTATTCAAGGAATTGAAGCTCCCAAAATGATCAAATAAATAAGATAGCAATGAGACATAGAATGTCGTGTTATTAATTATCTTTGTCCTCACAAAAGGATGTCGTGATAGTAGTCGTGCTTTGCATATAAGTTGCTTCAACAACTATATTCTTGAAATGATGTGCCATAGGTAGGTGGAAAAACTAAGAAATACAAGCATTCCTCTCTGTGTGTGAGAGAGTGCTCTACACGCTGCCTTTATGGATTAAACTGGTGCTCTAATTAAATGATAAATTGAGTGTACTTTTTTTTTCTTTGACCGTTATATGAAAAAATGAATGAACATGTGAGTGCTATCCAGATTATCCATGAAATGCCCTGACATATGCTATAAAGAGATCGTGTGAAAACAAAGCTGAAGTTGTTGCCCAGGATGAGAAGGAAAGTGGTCTTCCAGCAACACTAAACATGGTCATGTATTACACATACATATGATGATGTATGTAATGCGTCCTATCATTGTTGTTTTTTATGTCAAGTTTATTTGTCTTGCATTATGATGGTCCATGTAAAAATACTTGGATGAGTTGCCAACCCAGTAAGAAGTTTGCTTTAATTTTGTTGCTCCTGCTTGCTTTGTTGATGCATTTCATGGGGATGACTCGTGTACTCATTTTGTTTCTTACTGAAATGGAAAAGAAAACAACAAAGATTAGTATTTGTTTGCTTTAAGTCGTCAAATATTTTTTCATTGTGATTTGTAATTCATTTTTTTATTAAATGCATGTTGAGCTAGCATTATCTTTGTTGCCTAGGAAATTTGCTATAGGCCGTAGCGAATAACATCTGAAGGCGGTTGTCGCCCTTTTCCCTTATTGCTGGCGTTTTTGCTTGGTTTTATGGTTCTTAGAATGTCGTTGTACTACTCCCTTCGTCCGATAATATAGGATGTTTTTGCAAGCTAACATAGCTTGTAAAAACATCTTATATTGTGGGACGGAGGGGGTATGTTTTAGGCTAAGAAGAAGCGGCGCTGGCATTGAAGAACATCATTTTATCTTTAGAGATCTCAATAATTTTGGAGAGTCTGATGTGTTACAAATTAATATTGTATATAAGGAGAATAGTAGGAGAAGATCAGCAGTTGTGTATGTGTAAGTTTTACTGAGGTATTTTTTTCTTGCAAGATCCTAACCATTTATCCATTTGCTCCCTAGATTCGTTTACTGATTGTAAATTGCTTAATTTCCTTGCACACAAAAAGAAAATATGCTTGGATTTGTGAAACAACCATATTTTTTGTGTACAATGGTGAAAGAGCTACATTGTTATATTGCTCTCTGGTTCAATTTCCTCTATTCCATTGGTGAAAGGAAACGTGAACACTACACTAAAACTCTTTAGGCTTGCCAAAATATAAGGATGATCATGTTGTCATGAGCAAAACTGGATGTACCCGGTAAGGATGGAGGCAAGATTACCTCTCCGACAAGGCCCCGAAAGTTAAAGAGCACCAGCAATTTGGAGAGGGCCCCACCGCCTTTTGCACGGGAAGGAGCAGACCTCAGCCGCGGTCAACAATTGTGGCCGCTTACAGAGCGAGGTGAGTATGATTGGCCAAATTAACTTAACTCAGCTATTTTTTGGTACTGCTCAAGAAGGTTGTTGATCTTCTTAGCTGACAATACCAATTAGACTAATTTATTGTAGTTTTATGAACATGGAGTTTGTTAATCACCTCTGTGTTTTTATTGAAGATTAAGAATATAATATATATGCAATGTTTTTTTCCTGGACATTTAACAAAATATGAAATAAGCAAACATATAGTGGTCCAAGTTGACGAAGTAGAGTTGATGGCCCTTTGGTTTTTGATCAATGCATATATCTTTGTTATCCTGTGGCAATGCATGGCAAACGTACATATCTTAAACAACAATTTATGACCTTTCATTTTCGTTCTTATGATATAATATAAATTTCAGTGTCAGTTTCATTCTATTTTATGGTAATGATGCATTGGATATATTTTAGTGTACAGCCCATAGCCTCAACATTTGCTGTTGGGGAACGTAGTAATTTCAAAAAAATATCCTACGCACATGCAAGATCATGGTGATGCACAGCAACGAGAGGGGAGAGTGTTGTCTACGTACCAACGCAGACCGACTGCGGAAGCGATCACACAACGTAGAGGAAGTAGTCGTACGTCTTCCCGATCCGACCGATCCAAGCACCGTTACTCCGGCACCTCCGAGTTCTTAGCACACGTACAGCTCGATGACGATCACCGGGCTCCGATCCAGCAAAGCGTCGGGGAAGAGTTCCGTCAGCACGACGGCGTGGTGACGATCTTGACGTACTACCGACGCAGGGCTTCGCCTAAGCACTACAACGATATGATCGAGGTGGAATATGGTGGCAGGGGGCACCGCACACGGCTAAGGACCGATCTGAAGGATCAACTTGTGTGTCTAGAGGTGCCCCCTTGCCCCCGTATATAAAGGATCCAAGGGGGAGGGGGCGGCCGGCCAGGAGGAGGGCGCAGGAGGAGTCCTACTCCTACTGGGAGTAGGACTCCCCCCCCCCCCCCAATCCTATTCCTAATAGGATTCCCAAAGGGGGAAAGAGAGAGAGAGGGGGTCGGCCACCTCTCCTAGTCCTAATAGGACTAGGGGAAGGGGGGGGGGCGGCCACCTATGGGCTGCCCCTTTTCTCCTTTCCACTAAGGCCCATTAAGGCCCATATGGTTCCCGGGGGGTTCCGGTAACCTCCCGGTACTCCGGTAAAATCCCGATTTCATCCGGAACACTTCCGATATCCAAACATAGGCTTCCAATATATCAATCTTTATCTCTCGACCATTTCGAGACTCCTCGTCATGTCCGTGATCACATCCGGGACTCCGAACAACCTTCGGTACATCAAAATGCATAAACTCATAATAACTGTCATCGTAACGTTAAGCGTGCGGACCCTACGGTTCGATAACAATGTAGACATGACCGAGACACATCTCCGGTCAATAACCAATAGCGGGACCTGGATGTCCATATTGGCTCCTACATATTCTATGAAGATCTTTATCGGTCAGACCGCATAACAACATACGTTGTTCCCTTTGTCATCGGTATGTTACTTGTCCGAGATTCGATCGTCGGTATCCAATACCTAGTTCAATCTCGTTACTGGCAAGTCTCTTTACTCGTTCCATAATACATCATCCCGCAACTAACTCATTAGTTGCAATGCTTGCAAGGCTTATGTGATGTGCATTACCGAGAGGGCCCAGAGATACCTCTCCGACACTCGGAGTGACAAATCCTATTCTCGAAATACGCCAACCCAACATCTACCATTGGAGACACCTGTAGAGCTCCTTTATAATCACCCAGTTACGTTGTGACGTTTGGTAGCACACAAAGTGTTCCTCCGGCAAACGGGAGTTGCATAATATCATAGTCATAGGAACATGTATAAGTCATGAAGTAAGCAATAGCAACATACTAAACGATCTGGTGCTAAGCTAATGGAATGGGTCATGTCAATCAGATCATTCAATTAATGATGTGACCTCGTTAATCAAATAACAACTCTTTTTTCATGGTTAGGAAACATAACCATCTTTGATTAACGAGCTAGTTAAGTAGAGGCATACTAGTGACACTCTGTTTGTCTATGTATTCACACATGTATTATGTTTTCGGTTAATACAATTCTAGCATGAATAATAAACATTTATCATGATATAAGGAAATAAATAATAACTTTATTATTGCCTCTAGGGCATATTTCCTTCAGTCTCCCACTTGCACTAGAGTCAATAATCTAGATTACATAGTAATGATTCTAACACCCATGGAGCCTTGGTGCTGATCATGTTTTGCTCGTGGAAGAGGCTTAGTCAACGGGTCTGCAACATTCAGATCCGTATGTATCTTGCAAATCTCTATGTCTCCCACCTGGACTAGATCCCGGATGGAATTGAAGCGTCTCTTGATGTGTTTGGTCCTCTTGTGAAATCTGGATTCCTTCGCCAAGGCAATTGCACCAGTATTGTCACAAAAGATTTTCATTGGACCCGATGCACTAGGTATGACACCTAGATCGGATATGAACTCCTTCATCCAGACTCCTTCGTTTTCTGCTTCCGAAGCAGCTATGTACTCCGCTTCACATGTAGATCCCGCTACGACGCTTTGTTTAGAACTGCACCAACTGACAGCTCCACCGTTTAAAGTAAATACGTATCCGGTTTGCGATTTAGAATCGTCCGGATCAGTGTCAAAGCTTGCATCAACGTAACCTCTTACGTTGAGCTCTTTGTCACCTCCATATACGAGAAACATATCCTTAGTCCTTTTCAGGTATTTCAGGATGTTCTTGACCGCTGTCCAGTGATCCACTCCTGGATTACTTTGGTACCTCCCTGCTAAACTTATAGCAAGGCACACATCAGGTCTGGTACACAGCATTGCATACATGATGGAGCCTATGGCTGAAGCATAGGGAACACCTTTCATTTTCTCTCTATCTTCTGCAGTGGTCGGGCATTGAGTCTGACTCAACTTCACACCTTGTAACACAGGCAAGAACCCTTTCTTTGCTTGATCCATTTGGAACTTCTTCAAAATCTTGTCAAGGTATGTGCTTTGTGAAAGTCCAATTAAGCGTCTTGATCTATCTCTATAGATCTTTATGCCTAATATGTAAGCAGCTTCACCGAGGTCTTTCATTGAAAAACTCTTATTCAAGTATCCCTTTATGCTATCCAGAAATTCTATATCATTTCCAATCAGTAATATGTCATCCACATATAATATCAGAAATGCTACAGAGCTCCCACTCACTTTCTTGTAAATACAGGCTTCTCCGAAAGTCTGTATAAAACCAAATGCTTTGATCACACTATCAAAGCGTTTATTCCAACTCCGAGAGGCTTGCACCAGTCCATAAATGGATCGCTGGAGCTTGCACACTTTGTTAGCTCCCTTTGGATCGACAAAACCTTCCGGTTGCATCATATACAACTCTTCTTCCAGAAATCCATTCAGGAATGCAGTTTTGACATCCATCTGCCAAATTTCATAATCATAAAATGTGGCAATTGCTAACATGATTCGGACAGACTTAAGCATCGCTACGGGTGAGAAGGTCTCATTGTAGTCAACCCCTTGAACTTGTCGAAAACCTTTTGCAACAAGTCGAGCTTTGTAGACAGTAATATTACCGTCAGCGTCAGTCTTCTTCTTGAAAATCCATTTATTCTCAATTGCTTGCCGATCATCAGGCAAGTCAACCAAAGTCCATACTTTGTTCTCATACATGGATCCCATCTCAGATTTCATGGATTCAAGCCACTTTGCGGAATCTGGGCTCACCATTGCTTCTTCATAGTTCGTAGGTTCATCATGATCTAGTAGCATGATTTCCAGAACTGGATTACCATACCACTCTGGCACGGATCTCACTCTGGTTGATCTACGAGGTTCAGTAGTTTCTTGTTCTGAAGTTTCATGATCATTATCATTAACTTACTCACTTATTGGTGTAGGTGTCGCAGAAACAGTTTTTTGTGATGTACTACTTTCCAATAAGGGAGCAGGCACAGTTACCTCGTCAAGTTCTACTTTCCTCCCACTCACTTCTTTCGAGAGAAACTCCTTCTCTAGAAAGGATCCATTCTTAGAAACGAATGTCTTGCCTTCGGATCAGTGATAGAAGGTGTACCCAACAGTCTCCTTTGGGTATCCTATGAAGACACATTTCTCCAATTTGGGTTCGAGCTTACCAGGTTGAAGCTTTTTCACATAAGCATCGCAGCCCCAAACTTTAAGAAACGACAACTGCCGGGGGACTGATCCACGAACACCTATGGGACCGGCGGGCTGAGTCCCTTTCGGTTCGGCGGGGGCGGAGGTTGCACAAAGAGCGGATCGAGGCGAAGCACACGAGCAGTTTACCCAGGTTCGGGCTGCACGGATGCGTAAAACCCTACTCCTGCTTTGTGGTTTGTATTGATTTCTTGCTCGGGAGCGCTGAGTGCTACAGTACACCCCAGCAGCTAATGAGACTGAGCGTGAGTGTTCGAACCCCCCTCTATGTTGCGCATGGGCCTCCTTTTATATGCTCAAGGGGTCACCGACAGGTGGCAACGTAGAAAAGGGCAAAAAAGGGAAAGGTGCTGCGGTTGGTACAGCTACCTGCTACAGTGTATCATACCTAACCCTGACGGCAGGGGACAAGGGCCTTAAATGCCCGTCTGCGTCGCCTAAACAGTGTAAAAGGGACCGTCAGGGACGCCACCGCTCGCCACGATGGCAATCTTGTCAGCGCCGCTTGCCACCGCTCACCGCTGGCTGCACAGCCTCCCGCCACGTACGCTGGGAAGGGTCCCAGAGCGACACGTTGGTGGATGTGCTGGAGCATGGGCACGGAGTGGTGGCTTGCCGCGGCAAGCGCCTTGCCGCGGTCGTTGTCTTGTCGCGTCCGGGAGCTTGTCGCTCACCGGGCCTTGCCGGGACGCGTGGCGCGCCGCGGCAAGTTCCTTAAGATGCCTTGGGCGGCCTTCCCGGCAAGCTCCTCTTGCCGGGGTCTTGTCTCCTTGAAAGGCTCCAGGGGAACCACGGAGGACCTTGGCGGTCACCCGGCAAGCCTTGCCGCGGGATGCTGCGACTGCCCGTGCACAAGTTCGGGATACTAGGGTACCCCTACTCTAGTACACCGACAACAACTTTGGATTGCCAAACCACAGTTCATAAGGCGTCGTCTTAACGGATTTTGATGGTGCCCTATTTAACGTGAATGCGGCCGTCTCTAAAGCATAACCCCAAAACGATAGTGGTAAATCAGTAAGAGACATCATAGATCGTACCATATCTAGTAAAGTACGATTACGACGTTCGGACACACCATTACGCTGTGGTGTTCCAGGTGGCGTGAGTTGCGAAACTATTCCACAATTTTTCAAATGTACACCAAACTCGTAACTCAAATATTCTCCTCCACGATCAGATCGTAGAAACTTTATTTTCTTGTTACGATGATTTTCAACTTCACTCTGAAATTCTTTGAACTTTTCAAATGTCTCAGACTTGTGTTTCATTAAGTAGATATACCCATATCTGCTTAAGTCATCTGTGAAGGTGAGAAAATAACGATATCCTCCACGAGCCTCAATATTCATCGGACCACATACATCGGTATGTATGATTTCCAACAAATCTGTTGCTCTCTCCATAGTACCGGAGAACGGTGTTTTAGTCATCTTGCCCATGAGGCACGGTTCGCAAGTACCAAGTGATTCATAATCAAGTGGTTCCAAAAGTCCATCAGTATGGAGTTTCTTCATGCGCTTTACACCGATATGACCTAAACGACAGTGCCACAAATAAGTTGCACTTTCATTATCAACTCTGCATCTTTTGGATTCAACACTATGAATATGTGTATCACTACTGTCGAGATTCATCAAAAATAGACCACTCTTCAAAGGTGCATGACCATAAAAGATATTACTCATATAAATAGAACAACCATTATTCTCTGATTTAAATGAATAACCGTCTCGCATTAAACAAGATCCAGATATAATGTTCATGCTCAACGCTGGCACCAAATAACAATTATTTAGGTCTAATATTAATCCCGAAGGTAGATGTAGAGGTAGCGTGCCGACCGCGATCACATCGACTTTGGAACCGTTTCCCACGCGCATCGTCACCTCGTCCTTTGCCAGTGTCCGCTTATTCCGTAGTCCCTGTTTCGAGTTGCAAATATTAGCAACAGAACCAGTATCAAATACCCAGGTCCTACTGCGAGCTCTAGTAAGGTACACATCAATAACATGTATATCACATATACCTTTGTTCACCTTGCCATCCTTCTTATCCGCCAAATACTTGGGGCAGTTCCGCTTCCAGTGACCAGTCTGCTTGCAGTAGAAGCACTCAATTTCAGGCTTAGGTCCAGACTTGGGTTTCTTCTCCTGAGCAGCAACTTGCTTGCCGTTCTTCTTGAAGTTCTCCTTCTTCTTCCCTTTGCCCTTTTTCTTGAAACTAGTGGTCTTGTTAACCATCAACACTTGATGCTCCTTCTTGATTTCTACCTCCGCAGCTTTCAGCATTGCGAAGAGCTCGGGAATAGTCTTGTTCATCCCTTGCATATTATAGTTCATCACGAAGCTCTTGTAGCTTGGTGGCAGTGATTGGAGAATTCTGTCAATGACGCAATCATCTGGAAGATTAACTCCCATCTGAATCAAGTGATTATTATACCCAGACATTTTGAGTATATGCTCACTAACAGAACTGTTCTCCTCCATCTTGCAGCTATAGAACTTATTGGAGACTTCATATCTCTCAATCCGGGCATTTGCTTGAAATATTAACTTCAACTCCTGGAACATCTCATATGCTCCATGACGTTCAAAACGTCGTTGAAGTCCCGATTCTAAGCCGTAAAGCATGGCACACTGAACTATCGAGTAGTCATCAGCTTTGCTCTGCCAGACGTTCATAACATCTGGTGTTGCTCCAGCAGCAGGCCTGGCACCCAGCGGTGCTTCCAGGACGTAATTCTTCTGTGCAGCAATGAGGATAATCCTCAAGTTACGGACCCAGTCCGTGTAATTGCTACCATCATCTTTCAACTTTGCTTTCTCAAGGAACGCATTAAAATTCAACGGAACAACAGCACGAGCCATCTATCTACAATCAACATAAACAAGCAAGATACTATCAGGTACTAAGTTCATGATAAGTTTAAGTTCAATTAATCAAATTACTTAAGAACTCCCACTTAGATAGACATCCCTCTAATCTTCTAAGTGATCACGTGATCCAAATCAACTAAACCATAACCGATCATCACGTGAGATGGAGTAGTTTTCAATGGTGAACATTGTTATGTTGATCATATCTACTATATGATTCACGCTCGACCTTTCGGTCTCCGTGTTCCGAGGCCATATCTGCATATGCTAGGCTCGTCAAGTTTAACCTGAGTATTCTGCGTGTGCAAAACTGGCTTGCACCCGTTGTAGATGGACGTAGAGCTTATCACACCCGATCATCACGTGGTGTCTGGGCACGACAAACTTTGGCAACGGTGCATACTCAGGGAGAACACTTCTTGATAATTTAGTGAGATATCATCTTATAATGTTACCGTCAATCAAAGCAAGATAAGATGCATAAAAAGATAAACATCACATGCAATCAATATAAGTGATATGATATGGCCATCATCATCTTGTGCTTGTGATCTCCATCTGCGAAGCACCGTCATGATCACCATCGTCACCGGCGCGACACCTTGATCTCCATCGTAGCATCGTTGTCATCTCGCCAATCTTATGCCTCCACGACTATCGCTACCGCTTAGTGATAAAGTAAAGCATTACATCGCGATTGCATTGCATACAATAAAGCGACAACCATATGGCTCCTGCCAGTTGCCGATAACTTGGTCACAAAACATGATCATCTCATACAATAAAATTCAGCATCATGCCTTGACCATATCACATCACAACATGCCCTGCAAAAACAAGTTAGACGTCCTCTACTTTGTTGTTGCAAGTTTTACGTGGCTGCTACGGGCTTAAGCAAGAACCAATCTCACCTACGCATCAAAACCACAACGATAGTTTGTCAAATAGACTCCGTTTTAACCTTCGCAAGGACCGGGCGTAGCCACACTTGGTTCAACTAAAGTTGGAGAGACAGTCGCCCGCAAGCCACCTGTGTGCGAAGCACGTCGGGGGAACCGGTGTCGCGTAAGCGTACGCGTAAGGTTGGTCCGGGTCGTCTCATCCAACAATACCGCCGAACCAAAGTATGACATGCTGGTAGGCAGTATGACTTATATCGCCCACAACTCACTTGTGTTCTACTCGTGCATATAACATCAAACCATAAAACTAGGCTCGGATGCCACTGTTGGGGAACGTAGTAATTTCAAAAAAAATTCCTACGCACACGCAAGATCATGGTGATGCACAACAACGAGAGGGGAGAGTGTTGTCTACGTACCAACGCAGACCGACTGCGGAAGCGATCACACAACGTAGAGGAAGTAGTCGTATGTCTTCCCGATCCGACCGATCCAAGCACCATTACTCCGGCACCTCCGAGTTCTTAGCACACGTACAGCTCGATGACGATCCCCGGGCTCCGATCCAGCAAAGCGTCGGGGAAGAGTTCCGTCAGCACGACGGCGTGGTGACGATCTTGACGTACTACCGACGCAGGGCTTCGCCTAAGCACTACAAAGATATGATCGAGGTGGAATATGGTGGCAGGGGGCAACGCACACGGCTAAGGACCGATCTCAAGGATCAACTTGTGTGTCTAGAGGTGCCCCCTTGCCCCCGTATATAAAGGATCCAAGGGGGAGGGGGCGGCCGGCCAGGAGGAGGGCGCAGGAGGAGTCCTACTCCTACCGGGAGTAGGACTCCCCCCCAATCCTATTCCTAATAGGATTCCCAAAGGGGGAAAGAGAGAGAGAGGGGGGGGGGGGCGGCCACCTCTCCTAGTCCTAATAGGACTAGGGGAAGGGGGGGCGCGCGACCACCTATGGGCTGCCCCTTTTCTCCTTTCCACCAAGGCCCATTAAGGCCCATATGGTTCCCGGGGGGTTCCGGTAACCTCCCGGTACTCCGGTAAAATCCCGATTTCACCCGGAACACTTCCGATATCCAAACATAGGCTTCCAATATATCAATCTTTATCTCTCGACCATTTCGAGACTCCTCGTCATGTCCATGATCACATCCGGGACTCCGAACAACCTTCGGTACATCAAAATGCATAAACTCATAATAACTGTCATCGTAACGTTAAGCGTGCGGACCCTACGGCTCGAGAACAATGTAGACATGACCGAGACACATCTCCGGTCAATAACCAATAGCGGGACCTGGATGTCCATATTGGCTCCTACATATTCTACGAAGATCTTTATCGGTCAGACCGCATAACAACATACGTTGTTCCCTTTGTCATCGGTATGTTACTTGTCCGAGATTCGATCGTCGGTATCCAATACCTAGTTCAATCTCGTTACTGGCAAGTCTCTTTACTCGTTCCGTAATACATCATCCCGCAACTAACTCATTAGTTGCAATGCTTGCAAGGCTTATGTGATGTGCATTACCGAGAGGGCCCAGAGATACCTCTCCGACACTCGAAGTGACAAATCTTATTCTCGAAATACGCCAACCCAACATCTACCATTGGAGACACCTGTAGAGCTCCTTTATAATCACCCAGTTACGTTGTGACGTTTGGTAGCACACGAAGTGTTCCTCCGGCAAACGGGAGTTGCATAATATCATGGTCATAGGAACATGTATAAGTCATGAAGAAAGCAATAGCAACATACTAAACGATCTGGTGCTAAGCTAATGGAATGGGTCATGTCAATCAGATCATTCAACTAATGATGTGACCTCGTTAATCAAATAACAACTCTTTGTTCATGGTTAGGAAACATAACCATCTTTGATTAACGAGCTAGTTAAGTAGAGGCATACTAGTGACACTCTGTTTGTCTATGTATTCACACATGTATTATGTTTCCGGTTAATACAATTCTAACATGAATAATAAACATTTATCATGATATAAGGAAATAAATAATAACTTTATTATTGCCTCTAGGGCATATTTCCTCCATTTGCACCGTAGCTTCACACCACCGTCTCGCCGTGCTTACTGCAGCCCGGCATCTCGCCTTCTTCCCGTGCACAACTGAAGCTTCATTGGCCTACATACACTTCCCTAGACAATCTAAACTGCATGCATCACTAAAAACAAACATGCAGAAACATTGAAATCAAGATTAAGTCCCAACTGTCCGCCCGCACACGACAACAACGGCGGCCTGGCCGGGGTTGCGCCAGCTATGGCGGCTGGCATCCCCACAGCTAGGCTAGACAACATGCGGCTGTGGCGGCGTCCATCATGCTCGCCCGCCTACCCGCAGGCCAGCACGCTCGCTCACTGACGGCCTACACACAAGCCAGCACAAGGCTGCGGTGACCCGTCAACGCGCCCACGGTTGCATGCGTCTTTGGCCAGCAGGTACATGTGGTGGTCGCGCGAGGTCGTCAGGCGCCTCCCCTAGGTCGGCGCCTCCCCCACCATTGTCCACGCTGTCAGCAGCCTCCTTTGCTCACCTCATCATCGTCGCGAGCCACCTTCTCCCCTGTGCTGGCATCGTTCCATGCTCCACATGAGAGAGGCGAGAAAGAAAGATTGGGTGGTTGTAGGTGGGACTGAGCGGGTACCCGGGCGTGACCGCAGCCCATCCTGCCCCTAGATTTGAGATGGGTCTAAGGTATATCGGCCAGTCCGGACATTTAGGGATAAAGTGAGGGTCCGGTTGGGTCACTCATTTTTTATCGGGGCGGACGTTTCAGACGTTTAGGGAGAAAGTAGGGGGGTCGGCAGTAGATGCTGTAAGTTATTAAGAAGCTAAGAATTTGATAGATCAGTCTATGGCCCTATTGTTGAGGAGGTAAAGGAGTCCATGCGATTAACGGAGGAGTTCTGTGTGGCACGGGTGAGACGCTCGGCTAATGGAGCTGCTCATTGGCTAGCGAAGGAGGCTTGTGTGAATACTTTTATTTTATTCGACTCAAAACATGTTGAGATGAATGAATACAACACAACCCACTTCACCTAAGAAAAACTTTAGTTAGAATGGGTTTTGTTTTATTCATTCATCTATGTGAGACCAAAACGTCACAAATACAATCCAGATAACATTATTGTGTTTGACAGTAGATGTGTGTTAGCTGATTATTAAAAAATATATTAGCTGAGATGACATTGTTCTTAGTTATTTAGCTCCGTGAGTAGAATCTTAAATTTTATCAAAAGCCCGTGGCAACGCACGGGCGTTCTACTAGTTATATGTTAGTATTGTTTGCTCGATTGGCTTGGCTCCGACGAACGAAACTGACGGGAGGAACACCAGACGAATGAAAATTAAGGAGAAAGAAGCGTTAGTCCCTTTATTAATGGATACAATGGATGGCGGATTTTGTGCCGACAGGTAGCATTAATGCTCAACTGACTTTCTAATCCAACCCCACCTGCAATGACGCTTTATCCTCTCTCTCTCTCTGCCGATGCGGAGCACCCACCGCCGCCGGGACACTGATGCAACCTCTCCCAACGGCGCCACCAGCCGGCCCTGTTGGCGCTGCCTGCTTGCTGCACCTCATCTCTACTAGATAAGAAGCGCCCCCTGGCGCGCGTTGCCCGGCCCAACCGCAAGATCCAAAACAGTATAGTAGTAGCTGAAAGCTCGACGCATCAAGTTTGGGAAAAAGAAATAGATCAAAACCTACACAGTATGATAAATCAAAAATATAGCGAGTTATTTATATAGAAAGCAACACACTCCACAGGTCTTTCATAATAATTAGATCAAGTCATTTGTATATTAAGGGACTGGAGGCTGAGTAGTGCATTAGAGGGTAGCCGTACAATATAGAACACGTATCCCATTGCTCTGGACAGAAGTGTAGAAAAGCACAATTACACTGATTGTGTTCTGTGAGTACATCCTTCGATGGTAAATGGCTCTACAAATTCCAAGATCGATGATCCAACATGATATAAAGAATGAGATTCTCACAATAATATAGTCAACCTGTGGTTGGAATATATAAGCAATGAAAGAAAGTATATCTTTGGGCAGCAGCTCAATGCCCCTTAATGATCTCATAGTCCCAACACTTTTGAGAAGCAGCTTGACTCCCTTAATGATCTCTACATAGTTAGGAATATAACCCTCTTCACCACTCACCATAAAAGGAGATAAATGTGGACAGAAGAACCCTGAGATAAAATGGAAATTATCAACTTCATCACTGATGCTTGGGTGTAGTTACTTGAAAACTTTTTTTGCATAGCATACCTAATAGGTAGTAGAAAAAATCTATCAGTTCAGTTATAAACTTGAGGAATACTATAGAAAAGAAGAAATCATTACTTAGTAAAATGTTTTTCTCAAAGATAGTTTTGAGAGAGGCTTGAAAAGAAAACAGAGTGCTGATTCTAAAATTCAGCAGCAGGAATACACACATTTGAGTGATGCCACGCATATCAGCATATACATATTATACATAACTTGTTGATAACAGAACCGAGAGTATGCCTTAATGAGTAATTCAGCGACAACAACCCAAATAGATTCTTCTCAACACACCTCAATCGATCATAATAGTGAAAAAAACTTGGCTTGAAATATTAATAACTGAGCTCTGATAAGAAAAATAAATCAAAGATAGATTATTGAAAGGCCCTCACCATTATGTAAAAACAATGACAGCCTAAATGTGACCAAGAACCAAAGGAGCAGCGACAGCAGTAATGGACGATGAATCAAAGACAGATTATCCAAGCAAAAGGAACAGGGAATATAGCATATACTGTAAAAAACTATGACAACTCGCATAATAATAACAAAAGGCAGAAGAAAATTACCTGGGAAGGAGACGTTTGTCAGAGCAATGACCAAGAACCAAAGCAGCTGTGGCAGCAGTAATGGACGATGACCCTAAGAAACCTAATAAGTAAATGTAAACAAAGCTCACAGCTATATACAACAGACAAAGCCAAACGGAATGCAAAGATCAATCATGTAATAAAAATCAGGAAACCAATCTGAATGTAAACAATTTAAACAGCAGGCAAATGCCACAAAGCTGCTTGAGTTCAAGTTATTCTCCTATTTAATTCTCCAAAGAAACAGATATATGCCATACTTGCTCGAATAAATACACACGACCACATATGCTCATATAAAAAAAACTAAATCATCATACCCATAAGAAATCCAAATCATCATGTTATATATTTGCATGAAGATGCTCTTTAAGGCAGAACTCGATAAGTCAGTGGTCAGGCAAGATTACCATTTAGAAACCATTGAGAGATTACCCAAAACCCAAAAGCGTTGTTCTGCATAGAACACCAATTAGATCATGGGAACTTAGAAAGCATTTAACTTTAGACATTGCTACCTTTCAATTGGAAAACATCACATCTGTGTATGAAGATGCATGGCACAAACAAAACTTCCAGTACTATAAGAAAAGAAATAACACCTTGTTATTTTAATTACTTGTGATTCTATCTACCATTGATTTATGATTTCCAATTGTTTACTTTCTAGCTCTTGATTCTATATTCCATCATAGATAAATGTTAAGCTTTCTTCTTAATTGTGTAAGAAACACTAAAAATTATTGATGGCATTCAGATATCTCGCTCCAGCACAATATAAATTCCATCGGTTAATTCAGATATTGCTAAAAGTCATATTTATAACCATTAAGTACATCTGATATACTCTTATTTTTATCTTGATATGGAATAATCATATAGAGAGACACATGACATATTTTCTTATTTTGTCAGAACTGAAAAAACCACCGATGATATCTCTAATTAAATGGTGTTGAGACCAAACATAACAACTCAAGGTATAGTCATAAGCTACTCTTAAGACTCGGGATTTCCAAGTAGGTATTCCTTCTGCCCTCCATATATCATCTTAAAGATGCTAATGAAAATTTCAAAGTAAAAAGAATATACATGACCATGCAAAACAAATGTCATCGTATTTTTTCCCTGTTTCAGATATTATTAAGTTTCATTTTGAGAACCATCCAAGCATGACCATTTATGTTTTTCATGATTCGGCAATGGTGCCCGATGTCTCGATCCATCCAACTAAATCTATAATACTGGCATGTTAGCCATTAACCATCTTTGCCATCCACTGAGCAACTGCCTGCCTAGCCCCACAGAAATCAGCAAGCTCATCAATACCCTCATCTAACCATACATTACTATCCATATCGAAGCACACTACATACTAACCTTCATCTCACCTTTCAGTCCACCTCCAGTTTGCAAAATAACTAAATAAAATTATAAGAGGGGATCGAGCTTTGACGGTTCGACTTATGGGCAGTCGTCTATTCGTTTTGTTGTCTTGGCAGTTGTGCTCAGCAACACGACATGCCATGCATATGCAGTAGTAAGCAGCCGACAGGTCGATCTAATGCCACCAGATGCAACAAGTAGTCGGCAAATCTATCTAATGAAGCTGCAAGCAAACATCCCAGGCAGATGCAGCAGCAAGCAGGAAGCTGCTCATAAAACAACCAATCAAGCTGCTTGTAGTAGCAAGCTGGCCTGTACGTACAGAGTGCGTCTATTTCCTTCCAGTTAATCGATCTAATGCTCTAGAACCAACATAGATAATAATTGAATTGGCAGGGGATTTATTCACTGATGGGCTGGACAAAAACATTGCAGTTTTGGAGAGGGGGGGGGGGGGGGGGGGTCACAACCCCGTCTGGCCTCCAAGAGGCTCCGCTAGTGTGACGGAGGCTGTGCATATCCTGCTGAGCACAGAGTGGGGGCAGCCTAGGTTGGGATCAGCAGCCTAGAAGAGAAATGAGGAAGGAGAATGCGCATGAGACAGGCAGGTCGAAACTGCCAGGACGTACCTCGAGGACGGCGTTGCTAGGAGGCCTCCTCTCCGACGACGAAGAGGCGCCAAGAGCCGCTGCCTACTTGTGGGCGGCCTCCATGACGAACTGGAGCTGAGCACGCGCATGCCTCAAGCTCCTCCTGCCGAGCGCTGAGGAGGAGGCAGCAGCCGCCGGATCGGCGTCCTTGACCTCACGTCCTGGTCCTTCGATGCGGCCTAGCGGGGCGACGATGATAGCACCGCCCGTCACTCTCCTTCCGGGGATGGCGAGAGGCGAGCTCGATGGGGAGCGCAGTGGTGGCGGCGACATCGGCGACAGAAGAGGAACAAGGAGGAGGAGAGGCGGAAGCGCGGCCGCGACGGCTGCGCGATGGGGAGTGGCGGCTAGGTTCAATCGAGGGAAGTGAGGACCAGAGGGAGAAGCAGACGACCTTCTCGACCCTATCCGTCTTCCAGCCACCCATACGACGCCACGCACCACCCAGCACGCGAAATCCCATTTATACCCTCGGCGGTCTCTTAGAACTACAAGCGGTGGCATCTCAGTTTCGACACTGTTTCGATCTACAGTGCCCATTTTTGATCTGATGGATGGGATCTCTCCATCTCGTGATCGAACGGCTGAGAACACATCTGAGAAAAGATCCAACGGCCGAGAATCGCTAAACTTCAAGAAGACTGGGTTACTCCCAGTATGTATCTTACGCGATTGTAGATTCTATCTTCTCTCAAGAACACAAGGAAGACACATCGACAGAAGAGGTGTGGTGCCGAGCTACCTTTCACAGCCTCGTTTTTTTCTCTACTCTATCCTTCTTGTCGTGCTAAAGCAAAGTGATTACAACTTAAATACATAGACGCACACACAGCCAGCCATCACGCTAGGCCACCACGCACGCACTAAGTGGCCACCACACTCGGCCACTACCTCACGTACGCTCACACACACATACAACTTGGCCTGCACCCCTAGCTACTAACGCCACGGCCTAACAAACTCATCCATGGACTCTCATGACCTGCGCGTGGGCAGCATATTCTCAACTGCCACACGACCCAGCCATACATGTAGTAACAAATTAACCAAAATATCTGGACTCAAACTAAATGTCTAGCCGGCAAGGCTCCAACCGCCTGCATACTTTTTTTTTGACGTGAAACAATTGAGTTTTATTGCATGAAAGAAATTCGGTTACACCCAGCCCTAAGGCTGCTTACAATAAAGGATGGACAGTTATCCATCCAACACTCGGATACTGCTCGGATACCGCTAAGAAAGTACTCCCTCCGTTTCAAATTACTCGTCGTAGAAATGGATGTATCTAGAACTAAAATACATCTAGATACATCCATTTCTGTGACGACTAATTCGGAACGGAGGGAGTAGCATGTTTGGCACAAAACTGCCTGCATGCTTGACGCGTCACATAGTCATGCCACCTCGTATAGCACCGCAACCTCACACCCTGGTAGGCAGCGGCCTCCAAGAGGTCACAACCCCGTCTGGCCTCCAAGAGGCTCCGCTAGTGTGACGGAGGCTGTGCATATCCTGCTGAGCACAGAGTGGGGGCAGCCTAGGTTGGGATCAGCGGCCTAGAAGAGAAATGAGGAAGGAGAATGCGCATGAGACAGGCAGGTCGAAACTGCCAGGACGTACCTCGAGGACGGCGTTGCTAGGAGGCCTCCTCTCTGACGACGAAGAGGCGCCAAGAGCCGCTGCCTACTTGTGGGCGGCCTCCATGACGAACTGGAGCTGAGCATGGCGCATGCCTCAAGCTCCTCCTGCCGAGCGCTGAGGAGGAGGCAGCAGCCGCCGGATCGGCGTCCTTGACCTCACGTCCTGGTCCTTCGATGCGGCCTAGCGGGGAGACGACGATAGCACCGCCCGTCACTCTCCTGCCGGGGATGGCGAGAGGCGAGCTCGATGGGGAGCGCAGTTGTGGCGGCGACCTCGGCGACAAAAGAGGAACAAGGAGGAGGAGGGGCAGAAGCACGGCGGCGACGGCTGCGCGATGGGGAGTGGCGGCTAGGTTCAATCGAGGGAAGTGAGGACCAGAGGGAGAAGCAGACGACCTTCTCGACCCTATCCGTCTTCCAGCCACCCATACGACGCCACGCACCACCCAGCATGCGAAATCCCATTTATACCCTCAGCGGTCTCTTAGAACTACAAGCGGTGGCATCTCAGTTTCGACACTGTTTCGATCTACAGTGCCCTTTTTTGATCTGATGGATGGGATCTCTCCATCTCGTGATCGAACGGCTGAGAACACATCTCAGACACTGCAAGAAATATGTCAACTTGTGACCACCACTATTGGTCACTGAATGGTCACAAATTTCCATTTGTGACTTTTTTGTGACCAAAAACATAAGGTCAAAAGCTGGCCGTCGTAAACTGACTATAGCGACCTTTCTTCTGGAATGGTCGCAAACGTTTATGACCAAAATAAGCCTATTGTTCTGTTTTGGTCACCAGCAACCTCCCCAGGCCACGTAGGCATCCAGCGTGGCAATCTGACGTGGCACAAGATTCAGCCCGGTCCAATTCGATTTTCTACATGGGCCTAGCCCAACAATTCAGCCTTTTGTTTTTATTTTTACCAATTTTTGGTCAGGTTCATGGGCCAAGCCCAGTATTGCAGCCTTTTTTATTGTTAGTTCCCATGGACCAGGCCCACCAATTCAGCCTTTTTATTTTTCTGGGTCGTGGCCTTTTTGGCTACAAAGTTTATGATTTTTTTTTCAAAAGATGGGCCCACTAGTGAGATGGGACCAGTTCTAATAAGTAGGTTAGATTCTTCAGATCTCAATTTTCCAGTAAATAAATAACAATATTAAATCAAAACAGACAGAAAATAAAATGCTTCAAACAGAGCATAACTAATCCGGAAAAACATGGTTCACATCATGAATATAATCAAACAGAGCCAAACTTGGCACATTATTACAATTAACCATCAGGTTTACATCACGTAACTATCAGGTTTACAATAATATATACAAGCATCTGGACCTCACGATGCTATATACAATAATAATATATCAGGTTTACATCAGGCTATCTCCAATGAGCCCGACTTGTTCATCCTGGACCTCAAGACAAAACACGAAGGAAGGCTAGCATCTGCAAGTTATCAAACAAAATGGTTAGGAACAAAATAAAAGCAAATCTAACAGCATGTTATAACAAGCAAAATGCGACTTTGTCATCATTTAAGCATAGAATGACAGGGTCAACAACATTTCGATGTTTGTTAAATGAACCAGAATTTCAATGTTTGAACAACAAAAAATATATACAGTAGATCATATGCGGTTTAAATCACCCCCTGAGGAAAGACACGTTGACACCAATATTTGGCAACATCTATAGAAATTGGACCTCGTAAACATGCAATGTGGAATTTGTATCTCAAAGAAGTACACAGGTACACAGATTTATCAAGTTTAATTACCACAGAGAAGCCAAATGCTAGTAACTCATGATTAGTGTACAAGACCTGATTCAGCAAAGTAAACAAGAAGGTGGCTACAATACAAAAATAAGCTCATCACAGAGAATAAAATGAGCGGAACTACAGTACATCCTCTACATTGTCATGTTCACAAGATTAAAAGTAAGCTCAGCATAATCATATGAGTTTTGTTTGGCACCACCACATCAAAAGACACTTAAAAGTACGCAAATTGGACTAGTTACCAGAAGCACAAGATCAGGTCACAAACTTAAACTGTTATACAGGAGGATAAACAATCATGTACTTATTTCCTATAGAGCAGGAAGTTGGGCATGTTATTAGTGAAACGTGGGGCATAAAGCAGAAATAGACACCATGATTGTTCTCTACACATAATACAGATAATCAGCACACAATATGGAGGATGTTTTTTCCCTACTTCATTCCAATATCTGAGATGAAGAGGGAGCATGCATGTGGATGGGACCTGGAGGGTAGGGGCCGGCATGAGCGAGAGCAGCACCCGGGCCACCTCGTGCATCGTCGGCCGATCAATGGGGTGCCGCTTGGTGCACAGCAGGGCCTGGAACGCCTTCTGGACCAGTCCCATGTCCGTGCACGTCACCGACACCTCCGAGTCCACCGCCTCCATCACCGTGTCATCACCGGCTCTCCACATTATCTACACACACATAGAGACAAGGTGGTCAAATGATCATACCATGATATTGTATAGAAACCATTGAAGCACATCATGCATGCTGAAAGTGTTGGAAATATGCCCTAGAGGCAATAATAAAAGCATTATTATTATATTTCTTTGTTCATGATAATTGTCTTTATTCATGCTATAACTGTATTATCCGGAAATCATAATACACGTGTGAATACATAGACCATAATATGTCCCTAGTAAGCCTCTAGTTGACTAGCTCGTTGATCAACAGATAGTCATGGTTTCCTGGCTATGGACATTTGATGTCATTGATAACGGGATCACATCATTAGGAGAATGATGTGATGGACAAGACCCAATCCTAAGCATAGCACAAAGATCGTGTAGTTCGTTTGCTAGAGCTTTTCCAATGTCAAGTATCTTTTCCTTTGACCATGAGATCGTGTAACTCCTGGATACCGTAGGAATGCTTTGGGTGTATCAAACGTCACAACGTAACTGGGTGACTATAAAGGTGCATTACAGGTATCTCCGAAAGTGTCTGTTGGGTTGACACGGATCGAGACTGGGATTTGTCACTCCATATAACGGAGAGGTATCACTGGGCCCACTCGGTAATGCATCATCATTATGAGCTCAAGGTGACCAAGTGGTTGGTCACGGGATCATGCATTACGGTACGAGTAAAGTGACTTGCCGGTAACGAGATTGAACAAGGTATTGGGATACCGACGATCGAGTCTCGGGCAAGTAACATACCGATTGACAAAGGGAATTGTATACGGGGTTGATTAATCCTCAACATCGTGGTTCATCCGATGAGATCATCGTGGAGCATGTGGGAGCCATCATGGGTATCCAGATCCCGCTGTTGGTTATTGACTGGAGAGTCGTCTCGGTCATGTCTGCTTGTCTCCCGAACCCGTAGGGTCTACACACTTAAGGTTCGGTGACGCTAGGGTTATGAAGATATGTATATGCAGTAATCCGAATGTTGTTCGGAGTCCCGGATGAGATCCCGGACGTCACGAGGAGTTCCGGAATGGTCCGGAGGTAAAGAATTATATATAGGAAGTGCTATTTCGGCCATCGGGACAAGTTTCGGGGTTATCGGTATTGTACCGGGACCACCGGAGGGGTCCCGGGGGCCCACCGGGTGGGGCCACCTATCCCGGAGGGCCCCATGGGCTGAAATAGGAGGGAACCCAGCCCATAGTGGGCTGAGGCGCCAACCCCTATAGGCCCATGCGCCTAGGGTTCCACTAAGGAAGAGTCCAAGTGGTGGAAGGCACCCCTAGGTGCCTTGGGGGGGAGGGAAACCTCCCCTTGGCAGCCGCACCTAGGAGATTGGATCTCCTAGGCTGCGCACCACCTCCCCTTGGCCCTCCTATATATAGTTGAGGAGAGGGAGGATTTCATATCTCAGCCTTTGGTGCTTCCTCTCTCCCCGTTACGTCTCTCTCTCGTAGTATAGGCGAAGCCCTGCTACTGTGACGCCCTGCATCCACCACCACGCCGTTGTGTTGCTGGATCTTCATCAACCTCTCTTCCCCCCTTGCTGGATCAAGAAAGGAGGAGACGTCATCCATTCTGTACGTGTGTTGAACGCGGAGGCACCGTCCGTTCGGTGCTAAGATCATCGGTGATTTGAATCACGTCGTGTTCGACTACATCATCCCCGTTCTTTGAACGCTTCCGCTCGCGATCTACAAGGTATGTAGATGCATCTAATCACTCGTTGCTAGATGAACTCCTAGATGGATCTTGGTGAAACCATAGGAAAATTTTTGTTTTCTGCAACGTTCCCCAACAGTGGCATCATGAGCTAGGTCTATGCGTAGTTCTCTTGCACGAGTAGAACACAATTGGTTGTGGGCGTTGATGTTGTCAATTTTCTTGCCGCTACTAGTCTTATCTTGCTTAAACGGAATTGTGGGATGAAGCGGCCCGGACCGACCTTACACGTACTCTTACGTGAGACAGGTTCCACCGACAAACATGCACAAGTTGCATAAGGTGGCTGGCGGGTGTCTGTCTCTCCTACTTTAGTTGGAGCGGATTCGATGAACAGGGTCCTTATGAAGGGTAAATAGAAGTTGACAAATCACGTTGTGGCTTTAATGTAGGTAAGAAGACGTTCTTGTTAGAACCCTACTTCAGCCACGTAAAACCTGCAACAACAATTAGAGGACGTCTAAATTGTTTTTGCAGCAAGTGCTTTGTGATATGATATGGCCAAAGTTGTGATGAATGATGAATGATAAATATGTGATGTATGAGATGTTCATGCTATTATACAAGGAATCACAACTTACATGTCGATGAGTATGACGGTGACAAGGATGATCATGGAGCCCCAAGATGGAGATCAAAGGAGCTATGTGATATTGGCCATATCATGTCACTATTATTATTTGATTGCATGTGATGTTTATCATGTTTTGCATCTTGTTTACTTAGAACGACGGTAGTGAATAAGATGATCCCTTACAACAATTTCAAGAAGTGTTCTCCCCTAACTGTGCACCGTTGCTACAGTTCGTCGCTTCGAAGCATCACGTGTTAATCGGGTGTGATAGATCCTTTCGTTCACATACAACGGGTGTAAGCAAGATTTACACATGCAAAAACACTTAGGGTTAACTTGACGAGCCTAGCATGTGAAGACATGGCCTCGGAACACAGAGACCGAAAGGTCGAACACGAGTCGTATGGAAGATACGATCAACATGGAGATGTTCACCGACGATGACTAGTCCGTCTCACGTGTTAATCGGACATGGCTTAGTCGACTTGGATCGTGTAACACTTAGATGACTAGAGGGATGTCTAATCTGAGTGGGAGTTCATTAATAATTTGATTAGATGAACTTAATTATCATGAACTTAGTCTAAAATCTTTACAATATGTCCTGTAGATCAAATGGCCAACGTTGTATTCAATTTCAACGTGTTCCTAGAGAAAACCAAGCTGAAAGACGATGGCAGCAACTATACGGACTGGGTCCGGAACCTGAGGATCATCCTCATAGCTGCCAAGAAAGATTATGTCCTACAAGCACCGCTAGGTGATCCACCCGTCCCACAGAACCAAGATGCTATGAATGCTTGGCAGACACGTACTGATGACTGCTCCCTCGTTCAGTGCGGCATGCTTTACAGCTTAGAACCGGGGCTCCAAAAGCGTTTTGAGAGACATGGAGCATATGAGATGTTCGAAGAGCTGAAAATGGTTTTTCATGCTCATGCCCGGATCGAGAGATATGAAGTCTCCGATAAGTTCTTCAGCTGTAAGATGGAGGAAAATAGTTCTGTCAGTGAGCACATACTCACTATGTCTGGGTTACATAACCGCTTGACGCAGCTGGGAGTTAATCTCCCGGATGACGCGGTCATTGACAGAATCCTCCAGTCGCTTCCACCAAGCTACAAGAGCTTTGTGATGAACTTCAATATGCAGGGGATGGCAAAGACCATTCCTGAAGTATTTGCTATGCTGAAATCAGCAGAGGTAGAAGTCAAGAAGGAACATCAAGTGTTGATGATGAATAAAACCACTAAGTTCAAGAAGGGCAAGGGTAAAAAGAACTTCAAGAAGGACGGCAAGGAAGTTGCTGCGCCCGGCAAGCAAGCTGTCGGGAAGAAGTCAAAGAATGGACCCAAGCCTGAGACAGAGTGCTTTTATTGCAAAGGGAAGGGTCACTGGAAGCGGAACTGCCCCAAATACTTAGCGGACAAGAGGGCCGGCAACACCAAAGGTATATTTGATATACATGTAATTGATGTGTACCTTACCAGTACTCGTAGTAACTCCTGGGTATTTGATACCGGTGCCGTTGCTCATATTTGTAACTCACCACAGGAGCTGCGGAATAAACGGAAACTGGAAAGGGACGAGGTGACGATGCGCGTCGGGAATGGTTCCAAGGTCGATGTGATCGCCGTCGGCACGCTACCTCTACATTTACCTACGGGATTAGTTATAAACCTCAATAATTGTTATTTAGTGCCATGTCTGAGCATGAACATTGTATTAGGATCTCGTTTAATACGAGATGGCTACTCATTTAAATCCGAGAATAATGGTTGTTCTATTTATATGAGAGATATGTTTTATGGTCATGCTCCGATAGTCAATGGTTTATTCTTAATGAATCTCGAGCGTATTACTACACATGTTCATAGTGTGAGTACCAAAAGATGTAAGGTTGATCATGATAGTCCCACATACTTGTGGCACTGCCGCCTTGGTCACGTAGGTGTCAAACGCATGAAGAAGCTCCATGCAGATGGACTTTTAGAGTCTCTTGATTATGAATCATTTGACACGTGCGAACCATGCCTCATGGGAAAAATGACCAAGACTCCGTTCTCAGGAACAATGGAGCGAGCAACCAACTTATTGGAAATCATACATACTGATGTGTGCGGTCCAATGAGTGTTGAGGCTCGCGGTGGCTATCGTTATGTTCTCACCCTCACTGATGACTTGAGTAGATATGGGTATGTCTACTTAATGAAACACAAATCTGAAACCTTTGAAAAGTTCAAAGAATTTCAGAGTGAGGTTGAGAATCAACGTGACAGGAAAATCAAGTTTCTACGATCAGATCGTGGAGGAGAATACTTGAGTCACGAATTTGGCACACACTTAAGAAAATGTGGAATAGTTTCACAACTCACGCCGCCTGGAACACCTCAGCGTAACGGTGTGTCCGAACGTCGTAATCGCACTCTATTAGATATGGTGCGATCTATGATGTCTCTTGCCGATTTACCGCTATCTTTTTGGGGCTATGCTTTAGAGACTGCCGCATTCACTTTAAATAGGGCTCCGTCGAAATCCGTTGAGACGACACCGTATGAATTATGGTTTGGGAAGAAACCTAAGCTGTCGTTTCTAAAAGTTTGGGGATGCGATGCTTATGTCAAGAAACTTCAACCTGAAAAGCTCGAACCCAAGTCGGAAAAATGCGTCTTCATAGGATACCCTAAAGAAACTTATGGGTATACCTTCTACCTCAGATCCGAAGGCAAGATCTTTGTTGCCAGGAATGGATCCTTTCTAGAGAAAGAGTTTCTCTCGAAAGAAGTAAGTGGGAGGAAAGTAGAACTTGATGAAGTATTGCCTCTTGAACCGGCAAATGGCGCAACTCAAGAAAATGTTCCTGAGGTGCCTGCACCGACTAGAGAGGAAGTTATTGATGATGATCAAGATACTTCTGATCAAGCTCCTACTGAAATTCGAAGGTCCACAAGGACACGTTCCGCACCAGAGTGGTACGGCAACCCTGTCTTGGAAATCATGTTGTTAGACAACAGTGAACCTACGAACTATGAAGAAGCGATGGCGGGCCCGGATTCCGACAAATGGCTAGAAGCCATGAAATCCGAGATAGGATCCATGTATGAAAACGAAGTATGGACTTTGACTGACTTGCCCGTTGAACGGCGAGCCATAGAAAATAAATGGATCTTCAAGAAGAAGACAGACGCGGATGGTAATGTGACCATCTATAAAGCTCGGCTTGTCGCTAAGGGTTATCGACAAGTTCAAGGAATTGACTACGATGAGACTTTCTCACCGGTAGCGAAGCTAAAGTCCATCCGAATCATGTTAGCAATTGCCGCATTCTACGATTATGAGATATGGCAAATGGACGTCAAAACGGCATTCCTTAATGGTTTCCTTAAGGAAGAGTTGTATATGATGCAGCCGGAAGGTTTTGTCGATCCTAAGAATGCTGACAAGGTGTGCAAGCTCCAACGCTCGATTTATGGGCTGGTGCAAGCATCTCGGAGTTGGAACATTCGCTTTGATGAGATGATCAAAGCGTTTGGGTTTACGCAGACTTATGGAGAAGCCTGCGTTTACAAGAAAGTGAGTGGGAGCTCTGTAGCATTTCTCATATTATATGTGGATGACATACTTTTGATGGGAAATGATATAGAACTCTTGGACAGCATCAAGGCCTACTTGAATAAGAGTTTTTCAATGAAGGACCTTGGAGAAGCTGCTTATATATTAGGCATCAGGATCTATAGGGATAGATCAAGACGCCTCATAGGTCTTTCACAAAGCACATACCTTGATAAGATTTTGAAGAAGTTCAAAATGGATCAGTCCAAGAAGGGGTTCTTGCCTGTGTTACAAGGTATGAAATTGAGCTCAGCTCAATGTCCGACCACGGCAGAAGATATAGAAGAGATGAGTGTCATCCCCTATGCCTCAGCCATAGGTTCTATTATGTATGCCATGTTGTGTACCAGACCTGATGTAAACCTTGCCGTAAGTTTGGTAGGAAGGTACCAAAGTAATCCCGGCAAGGAACACTGGACAGCGGTCAAGAATATCCTGAAGTACCTGAAAAGGACAAAGGACATGTTTCTCGTTTATGGAGGTGACGAAGAGCTCGTCGTAAAGGGTTACGTCGATGCTAGCTTCGACACAGATCTGGATGACTCTAAGTCACAAACCGGATACGTGTATATGTTGAATGGTGGAGCAGTGAGCTGGTGCAGCTGCAAACAGAGCGTCGTGGCGGGATCTACATGTGAAGCGGAGTACATGGCAGCCTCGGAGGCAGCACATGAAGCAATATGGGTGAAGGAGTTCATCACCGACCTAGGAGTCATGCCCAATGCGTCGGGGCCAATCAAACTCTTTTGTGACAACACTGGAGCTATTGCACTTGCCAAGGAGCCCAGGTTTCACAAGAAGACAAGGCACATTAAGCGTCGCTTCAACTCCATTCGTGAAAATGTTCAAAATGGAGACATAGAGATTTGTAAAGTACATACGGACCTGAATGTAGCAGATCCGTTGACTAAACCTCTCCCTAGGGCAAAACATGATCAACACCAGAATTCCATGGGTGTTCGATTCATCATAATGTAACTAGATTATTGACTCTAGTGCAAGTGGGAGACTGTTGGAAATATGCCCTAGAGGCAATAATAAAAGCATTATTATTATATTTCTTTGTTCATGATAATTGTCTTTATTCATGCTATAACTGTATTATCCGGAAATCGTAATACACGTGTGAATACATAGACCATAATATGTCCCTAGTAAGCCTCTAGTTGACTAGCTCGTTGATCAACAGATAGTCATGGTTTCCTGGCTATGGACATTGGATGTCATTGATAACGGGATCACATCATTAGGAGAATGATGTGATGGACAAGGCCCAATCCTAAGCATAGCACAAAGATCGTGTAGTTCGTTTGCTAGAGCTTTTCCAATGTCAAGTATCTTTTCCTTTGACCATGAGATCGTGTAACTCCCGGATACAGTAGGAATGCTTTGGGTGTATCAAACGTCACAACGTAACTGGGTGACTATAAAGGTGCATTACAGGTATCTCCGAAAGTGTCTGTTGGGTTGACACGGATCGAGACTGGGATTTGTCACTCCATATAATGGAGAGGTATCACTGGGCCCACTCGGTAATGCATCATCATTATGAGCTCAAGGTGACCAAGTGGTTGGTCACGGGATCATGCATTACGGTACGAGTAAAGTGACGTGCCGGTAACGAGATTGAACAAGGTATTGGGATACCGACGATCGAGTCTCGGGCAAGTAACATACCGATTGACAAAGGGAATTGTATACGGGGTTGATTAATCCTCGACATCGTGGTTCATCCGATGAGATCATCGTGGAGCATGTGGGAGCCATCATGGGTATCCAGATCCCGCTGTTGGTTATTGACTGGAGAGTCGTCTCGGTCATGTCTGCTTGTCTCCCGAACCCGTAGGGTCTACACACTTAAGGTTCGGTGACGCTAGGGTTATGAAGATATGTATATGCAGTAATCCGAATGTTGTTCGGAGTCCCGGATGAGATCCCGGACGTCACGAGGAGTTCCGGAATGGTCCGGAGGTAAAGAATTATATATAGGAAGTGCTATTTCGGCCATCGGGACAAGTTTCGGGGTTATCGGTATTGTACCGGGACCACCTGAGGGGTCCCGGGGGCCCACCGGGTGGGGCCACCTATCCCGAAGGGCCCCATGGGCTGAAATAGGAGGGAACCCAGCCCATAGTGGGCTGAGGCGCCAACCCCTATAGGCCCATGCGCCTAGGGTTCCACTAAGGAAGAGTCCAAGTGGTGGAAGGCACCCCTAGGTGCCTTGGGGGGGGAGGGAAACCTCCCCTTGGCAGCCGCACCTAGGAGATTGGATCTCCTAGGCTGCGCACCACCCCCCCTTGGCCCTCCTATATATAGTTGAGGAGAGGGAGGATTTCATATCTCAGCCTTTGGTGCTTCCTCTCTCCCCGTTACGTCTCTCTCTCGTAGTATAGGCGAAGCCCTGCTACTGTGACGCCCTGCATCCACCACCACGCCGTCGTGTTGCTGGATCTTCATCAACCTCTGTTCCCCCCTTGCTGGATCAAGAAAGGAGGAGACGTCATCCGTTCTGTACGTGTGTTGAATGTTGGAAATATACCCTAGAGGCAATAATAAATTAGTTATTATTATATTTCCTTGTTCATGATAATCGTTTATTATCCATGCTATAATTGTATTGATAGGAAACTCAGATACATGTGTGGATACATAGACAACACCATGTCCCTAGTAAGCCTCTAGTTGAATAGCTCGTTGATCAATAGATGGTTACGGTTTCCTAACCATGGACATTGGATGTCATTGATAACGGGATCACATCATTAGGAGAATGATGTGATGGACAAGACCCAATCCTAAGCCTAGCACAAGATCATGTAGTTCGTATGCTAAAGCTTTTCCAATGTCAAGTATCATTTCCTTAGACCATGAGATTGTGCAACTCCCGGATACCGTAGGAGTACTTTGGGTGTGCCAAACGTCACAACGTAACTGGGTGGCTATAAAGGTACACTACGGGTATCTCCGAAAGTGTCTGTTGGGTTGGCACGAATCGAGACTGGGATTTGTCACTCCGTGTAAGCGGAGAGGTATCTCTGGGCCCACTCGGTAGGACATCATCATATGCGCAATGTGACCAAGGAGTTGATCACGGGATGATGTGTTACGGAACGAGTAAAGAGACTTGCCGGTAACGAGATTGAACAAGGTATAGGGATACCGACGATCGAATCTCGGGCAAGTACAATACCGCTAGACAAAGGGAATTGTATACGGGATTGATTAAGTCCTTGACATCATGGTTCATCCGATGATATCATCGTGGAACATGTGGGAGCCAACATGGGTATCCAGATCCCGCTGTTGGTTATTGACCGGAGAACGTCTCGGTCATGTCTGCATGTCTCCCGAACCCGTAGGGTCTACACACTTAAGGTTCGGTGACGCTAGGGTTATAGAGATATTAGTATGCGGTAACCCGAAAGTTGTTCGGAGTCCCGGATGACATCCCGGACGTCACAAGGAGTTCCGGAATGGTCCGGAGGTAAAGAATTATATATAGGAAGTGCTATTTCGGCCATCGGGACGAGTTTCGGGGTCATCGGTATTGTACCGGGACCACCGGAAGGGTCTCGGGGGCCCACCGGGTGGGGCCACCTGCCCCGGGGGGCCACATGGGCTGTAGGGGGTGTGCCTTGGCCTATATGGGCCAAGGGCACCAGCCCCAAGAGGCCCATGCGCCAAGAGAGAAAAAAAGGGGAGAGTCATACAAGGGGAAGGCACCTCCGAGGTGCCTTGGGGAGGATGGACTCCTCCCCACCCTTGGCCGCACCCTTCCTTGGAGGAAGGGGCAAGGGCTGCGCCTCCCCCTCTCCCTTGGCCCTATATATAGTGGGGAAAAGGAGGAGCAAACCAATCTAAGGCCTGGCGCCTCCCTCTCCCTCCCGTGACACATCTTCTTCCTCCCGCAGCGCTTAGCGAAGCCCTGTTGGAATCCCGCTACTTCCACCACGCCGTCGTGCTGCTGGATCTCCATCAACCTCTCCCTCCTCCTTGCTGGATCAAGGCATGGGAGACGTCTCCGTTCCGTACGTGTGTTGAACGCGGAGGTGCCGTCCGTTCGGCGCTAGGATCATCGGTGATTTGGATCACGACGAGTACGACTCCATCAACCCCGTTCTCTTGAACGCTTCCGCGCGCGATCTACAAGGGTATGTAGATCCACTCCTCCCTCGTTGCTAGATGACTCCATAGATAGATCTTGGTGACACGTAGGAAAATTTTGAATTTATGCTACGTTCCCCAAAAGTGGCATCATGAGCTAGGTTTATGCGTAGTTTCTATGCACGAGTAGAACAAAAAGTAGTTGTGGGCGTTGATTTTGTTTAATATGCTTGCCATTACTTGTCTTATCTTGATTCGGCGGCATCATGGGATGAAGCGGCCCGGACCAATCTTACACGTACTCTTACGTGAGACCGGTTCCACCGACAAACATGCACTAGTTGCATAAGGTGGCTGGCGGGTGTCTGTCTCTCCCACTTTAGTCGGATCGGATTCGATGAAAAGGGTCCTTATGAAGGGTAAATAGCAATTGGCATATCACGTTGTGGTCTTTGCGTAGTTAAGAAACGTTCTTGCTAGAAACCCATAGCAGCCACGTAAAACATGCAAACAACAATTAGAGGACGTCTAACTTGTTTTTGCAGGGTATGCTATGTGATGTGATATGGCCAAAGGATGTGATGCATGATATATGTGATGTATGAGATTGATCATGTTCTTGTAATAGGAATCACGACTTGCATGTCGATGAGTATGACAACCGGCAGGAGCCATAGGAGTTGTCTTTATTTATTTATGACCTGCGTGTCAACATAAATGTCATGTAATTACTTTACTTTATTGCTAACCGTTAGCTGTAGTAGTAGAAGTAATAGACGACGAGACAACTTCATGAAGACACGATGATGGAGATCATGATGATGGAGATCATGGTGTCATGCCGGTGACGAGATGATCATGGAGCCCCAAGATGGAGATCGAAGGAGCTATATGATATTGGCCATATCATGTCACTACTATTTGATTGCATGTGATGTTTATCATGTTTATACATCTTATTTGCTTAGAACGACGGTAGTAAATAAGATGATCCCTTACAACAATTTCAAGAAGTGTTCTCCCCTAACTGTGCACCGTTGCGACAGTTCGTGTTTCGAAGCACCACGTGTTGATCGGGTGTTAGATTCTAACGTTCACATACAACGGGTGCAAGACAGATTTACACACGCGAAACACTTAGGGTTAACTTGACGAGCCTAGCATGTACAGACATGGCCTCGGAACACAGAAGACCGAAAGGTCGAGCATGAGTCGTATAGAAGATACGATCAACATAAAGATGTTCACCGACGTTGACTAGTCCGTCTCACGTGATGATCGGACACGGCCTAGTTGACTCGGATCATGTAATCACTTAGATGACTAGAGGGATGTCTATCTGAGTGGGAGTTCACAAGATGAACTTAATTATCCTGAACATAGTCAAAAGGATTTTGCAAATTATGTCGTAGCTCGCGCTTTAGTTATACTGTTTAGTTATGTTCCTAGAGAAAAATTAGTTGAAAGTTGATAGTAGCAATTATGTGGACTAGGTCCGTAAACTGAGGATTGTCCTCATTGCTTCTTAGAAGGCTTATGTCCTTAATGCACCGCTCAGTGTGCTGAACCTCGAACGTTGTGTGTGGATGTTGCGAACATCTGACATACACGTTTTGATAACTACATGATAGTTCAGTTAAACGGTTTAGAGTTGAGGCACCAAAGACGTTTTTGAAACGTCACGAAACATATGAGATGTTTTGAGGGCTGAAATTGGAATTTCAGGCTCGTGCCCACGTCAAGAGGTATAAGACCTCCGACGATTTTCTTAGCCTGCAAACTAAGGGAGAAAAGCTCAATTGTTGAGCTTGTGCTCAGATTGTCTGAGTACAACAATCACTTGAATCAAGTGGGAGTTGATCTTCCAGATAAGATAGTGATGTTTCTCCGAAGTCATTACCACCAAGCTGCTAGAGCTTCGTGATGACTATAATATATCAGGGACATATATGATGATCCTTGAGATATTCGCGATGTTTGACACCACAAAAGTAGAAATCAAGAAGGAGCATCAATTGTTGATGGTTGGTGAAACCACTAGTTTCAAGAAGGGCAAGGGCAAGAAGGGATACTTCATGAAACGGCAATTCAGCTGCTGCTCTAGTGAAGAAACCCAAGGTTGAACCCAAACCCGAGACTAAGTGCTTCTGTGATAAGGGGAACAAACCACTGGAGCAGAATTACCCTAGATACTTGGTAGATGAGAAGGCTGGCAAGGTCGATAGAAGTATAGTGGATATACATTGTGTTGATGTGTACTTTACTAGTACTCCTAGTAGCACCAGGGTATTAGATACCGGTTCGGTTGCTAAGTGTTAGTAACTCGAAATAAAAGCTACGGAATAAATGGAGACTAGCTAAAGGTGAGCTGACGATATGTATTGGAAGTGTTTCCAATGTTGATATGATCAAGCATCGCAAGCTCCCTCTACCATCGAGTTTGGTGTTTGCGTTGAGCATAGACATGATTGGATTATGTCTATCACAATACGGTTATTCATTTAAAGAGAATAATGGTTACTCTGTTTATTTGAATAATACCTTCAATGGTCTTACACCTGAAATGAATGGTTTATCGAATCTCGATCGTAGTGATACACATGTTCATGCCAAAAGATAGTAATGATAGTACCACCTACTTGTGGCACTGCCACGTAAGTCATATCGGTATAAAACGCATGAAGAAGCTCCATGTTGATGGATCTTTGGGCTCACTCGTTTTTGAAAAGTTTGGGACATGCGAACCATGTCTATTGGTATATATGCATGAAGAAACTCCATGCAAATGGACCATTTTGTACTCGCTTGATTTTGAATCACTTGAGGCATGCAAATCATACCACATGGGCAAGATGACTGAAAGCCTCGGTTTCAGTAAAATGGAACTAGAAAGCAACTTGTTGGAAGTAATACATTTTTGATGTGTGCAGTCCAATGAGTGCTGAGGCATGTAGTGGATATCGTTATGTTCTTACTTCACAGACGATTTGAGTAGATGTTGAGTATATTTACTTGATGAATCACGAGTCTGAATTATTGAAAGGTTCAAGTAATTTCAGGGTGAAGTTGAAAGATCGTCGTGACGAGAGGATAGAATATCTATGATATGATCATAGAGATGAATATCTGAATTACGAGTTTGGCACAGAATTAAGACATTGTGGAAATTGTTTCACAACTAATACAGCCTGGAACACCATTGTGTGATGGTATGTCCGAACATCATAACTGCACCCTATTGGATATGATGCATACCATGATGTCTCTTATCGAATTACCACAATAGTTTATGGGTTAGGCATTAGAGACAACCACATTCACTTTAAAAGGGGCACCACGTAATTCCGATGAGATGACACCGTATGAACTATGGTTTAGAGAAACCTAAGCTGTCATTTCTTAGAAGTTTGGGGCTGCGATGCTTATGTGGAAAAGTTTCAGGCTGATAAGCTCGAACCCAAAGCGGATAAATGCATCTTCATAGGACACCCAAAACAGTTGGGTATACCTCCTGTCTCAGATTCAAAAGCAATAAGGGATTGTTTCTAGAATCGGGTCCTTTCTCGAGGAAAAGTTTCTCTCGAAAGAATTGAGTGGGAGGATGGTGGAGACTTGATGAGGTTATTGAACCGTCTCTTCAACTAGTGTGTGGCAGGGCACAGGAAGTTGTTCCTGTGGCACCTACACCAATTGAAGTGGAAGCTTATGATAGTGATCATGAAACTTCAGATCAAGTCACTACCAAACCTCGTAGGATGACAAGGATGCGTACTACTTCAGAGTGGTACGTAATCCTGTCTTGGAAGTCATGTTGCTAGACAACAATGAACCTACGAGCTATGGAGAAGCGATGGTGGGCCTGGATTCCGATAAATGGCTCGAGGCCATAAAATCCGAGAGAGGATCCATGTATGAAAACAAAGTGTAGACTTTGGCAGAACGGCTCGATGGTCGTAATGCTATTGAGTACAGATGGATTTTAAAAGGAAGATGGACAATGATGGTAAATGTCACCATTAAGAAAGCTCGACTTGTCGTTAAGAATTTTCCGACAAGTTCAAGGTGTTGACTACGATGAGACTTTCTCACCCGTAGCGATGCTAAGAATCTGTTGGAATTATATTAGCAGTCACTGCATTATTTATGAAATCTTGCAGATAGGATGTCAAAACATTGTTTCCTCGATGATTTTCTTGAGGAAAGGTTGTATGTGATACAACCGAAAGGTTTTGTCAATCCTGAAAAGATGCTAATAAGGATGCAAAGCTCCAGCAATCCTTCTGAGGACTGGAGTGAGCATCTCGGAGTTGGAATGTACACTTTGATGAGATGATCAAAGATTTTGGGTTTATACAAAGTTTATGAGAAACTTGTATTTCCAAAGAAGTGAGTGGGAGCACTATAGAATTTCTGATGAGTATATGTTATGGATCAGAAATGATGTAGAATTTCTGGAAAGCATATAGGGTTATTTGGAAAGTGTTTTTCAATGGAAAGCCTGGATTAAGCTACTTGAGCATTGAGCATCAAGATCTATAAGGATAGATCAAAACGCTTAATGGTACTTTCAAATGAGCACATACCTTGACATGATCTTGAAGTTGTTCAAGATGGATCAGTCAAAGAAGGAGTTCTTGCCTGAGTTGTAAGGTATGAAGTTAAGACTTAAAGCTCGACCACGGCAGAATAGAGAGAAAGGACGAAGGTCGTCCCCTATGCTTAAGACATAGGCTCTACAGTATGCTATGCTGTGTACCACACTTGAAATGTGCCTTGCCATGAGTCAGTCAAGGGGTACAAGAGTTATCCTTAGTAGCTAGTAGACTAAGGAATTTTCTCGATTATGGAGGTGGTAAAAGAGTTCGTCGTAAAGAGTTACGTCGATGAAAGCTTAACACCTATCCGGATAGCTCTGAGTAGAGATACCGGATACATATAATGGAGCAACAATTTAGAATAGCTCCAAGTAGAACAGTTATTTGGATTAGCTCCAAATAGAACGTGGTAGCTACATCTAGGAGATGACATAGAGATTTGTGAAGCACACACGGATCTGAAAGGTTCAGACCCGTTGACTATAACCTCTCTCACAAGCAAAACATGATCAAACCCAGAACCCATCGAGTGTTAATCACATGGTAAATGTGAACTAGATTATTGACTCTAGTAAACTCTTGGGTGTTAGTCACATGGGGATGTGACCTTGAGTGCTAATCACATATCGATGTGAACTAGATTATTGACTCTAGTGCAAGTGGGAGACTGTTGGAAATATACCCTAGAGGCAATAATAAATTAGTTATTATTATATTTCCTTGTTCATGATAATTGTTTATTATCCATGCTATAATTGTATTGATAGGCAACTCAGATACATGTGTGGATACATAGACAACACCATGTCCCTAGTAAGCCTCTAGTTGACTAGCTCGTTGATCAATAGATGGTTACGGTTTCCTAACCATGGACATTGGATGTCGTTGATAACGGGATCACATCATTAGGAGAATGATGTGATGGACAAGACCCAATCCTAAGCCTAGCACAAGATCATGTAGTTCGTATGCTAAAGCTTTTCCAATGTCAAGTATCATTTCCTTAGACCATGAGATTGTGCAACTCCCGGATACTGTAGGAGTACTTTGGGTGTGCCAAACATCACAACGTAACTGGGTGGCTATAAAGGTACACTACGGGTATCTCCGAAAGTGTCTGTTGGGTTGGCACGAATCGAGACTGGGATTTGTCACTCCGTGTAAGCGGAGAGGTATCTCTGGGCCCACTCGGTAGGACATCATCATATGCGCAATGTGACCAAGGAGTTGATCACGGGATGATGTGTTACGGAACGAGTAAAGAGACTTGCCGGTAACGAGATTGAACAAGGTATAGGGATACCGACGATCGAATCTCGGGCAAGTACAATATCGCTAGACAAAGGGAATTGTATACGGGATTGATTAAGTCCTTGACATCGTGGTTCATCCGATGAGATCATCGTGGAACATGTGGGAGCCAACATGGGTATCCAGATCCCGCTGTTGGTTATTGACCGGAGAGTCATCTCGGTCATGTCTGCATGTCTCCCGAACTCGTAGGGTCTACACACTTAAGGTTCGGTGACGCCAGGGTTATAGAGATATTAGTATGCGGTAACCCGAAAGTTGTTCGGAGTCCCGGATGAGATCCCGGACGTAACGAGGAGTTCCGGAATGGTCCGGAGGTAAAGAATTATATATAGGAAGTGCTATTTCGGCCATCGGGACGAGTTTCGGGGTCATCGGTATTGTACCGGGACCACCGGAAGGGTCCCGCGGGCCCACCGGGTGGGGCCACCTGCCCTGGGGGGCCACATGGGCTGTAGGGGGTGTGCCTTGGCCTATATGGGCCAAGGGCACCAGCCCCAAGAGGCCCATGCGCCAAGAGAGAAAAAAAGGGGAGAGTCCTACAAGGGGAAGGCACCTCCGAGGTGCCTTGGGGAGGATGGACTCCTCCCCACCCTTGGCCGCACCCTTCCTTGGAGGAAGGGGCAAGGGCTGCGCCTCCCCCTCTCCCTTGGCCCTATACATAGTGGGGAAAAGGAGGAGCAAACCAATCTAAGGCCTGGCGCCTCCCTCTCCCTCCCGTGACACATCTTCTTCCTCCCGCAGCGCTTAGCGAAGCCCTGTTGGAATCCCGCTACTTCCACCACGCCGTCGTGCTGCTGGATCTCCATCAACCTCTCCCTCCTCCTTGCTAGATCAAGGCATGGGAGACGTCTCTGTTCCGTACGTGTGTTGAACGCGGAGGTGCCGTCCGTTCGGTGCTAGGATCATCGGTGATTTGGATCACGACGAGTACGACTCCATCAACCCCGTTCTCTTGAACGCTTCCGCGCGCGATCTACAAGGGTATGTAGATCCACTCCTCCCTCATTGCTAGATGACTCCATAGATAGATCTTGGTGACACGTAGGAAAATTTTGAATTTATGCTACGTTCCCCGACATTGAACGCGGAGGCACCGTCCGTTCGGTGCTAAGATCATCGGTGATTTGAATCACGTCGTGTTCGACTACATCATCCCCGTTCTTTGAACGCTTCCGCTCGCGATCTACAAGGTATGTAGATGCATCTAATCACTCGTTGCTAGATGAACTCCTAGATGGATCTTGGTGAAACCGTAGGAAAATTTTTGTTTTCTGCAACGTTCCCCAACAGAAAGATCGTAACATGGTTGACAAAAGATAACTTCAATCTCACTCTTATCAGTGACTTGCACAATGCAATTAAAAGATAGCTGTAATATGATCTGAGACTCGGGATGAGTAAATATTAGGCTCTATGAATTTGCACAATAGAGGACACTTCAATATTACATATTCTACATAAAACGAAACTAGAGCCTCGTATCCTACTACACGACTACAGCCCAATATGTTCAGGTATGCTTAATAATTAACCTACATGAGCACTTCAAGTCAAATTACCATCATAATAAGTATGAAGATAAAGGAAAGCAAGAAATAGCAGACTAGAAACCTCAGGAGGCAAAATTAGTAGCATGGTACTGAGAATACATGTATGCTTAATAATTAACCTACATGAGCACTTCAAGTAAATTATTGTTATGAGTGAGACAAGAGCACAGGTGGTGCTGCTAGAGAGGGAATTATGGCACTCAGAATAAATTAACAGAGTTTGTCCATGGACTGTCACAGGCAGCAACATAGCACTAGTGCTCTTGTGCTTGAGCAAGAAGAATATATATAATACACGGGCAGCAGAGTTGGTGCCAATAGAATACAGCAACAGTGAGTAGTAGTAATTAACAGGCAGCAGTTAGCCAATTCACATGAACATGCTAACAAGTTAAGGCAGCATTGAAGCAACGGGTAGCAGTATCCACAAAAGCAACAATATAAGCTATGACAAGTTCACTTGAAACCAGGCATATAAACAAAGTTATGGGTGAGACAAGAGCAGCAGGTGGTTCTTGGCCTCCAGGTACCCCATGCCCTCGCCCGTCGGCAGCTGGTTCTTCCTCACCTATACCAATACACAAGCAGTCAAGCACACAAGAAAACGAACAGAATACTCAGTGTCGATGGATCAACAGACAACACAACCAAGGCAGTTATAAGAAATAAATGACGGTCTTTCATCAGCAACATGGAGGAACATAAATGGAGGAACACCTAGAGGGGCATTTCTTTTCATTTCGATGTTTCAGACATTTATCATTGTTTCACTCAGCAAATCCAAAGAGCAAACATACAATGCGGATAATAATCAAATTAAGCATTTCAGAGGGCCAAACCAGCCAATGATTTTGTGGCCTACGAAGCTAATGGCACACTACCACACCAGTAAGCAGAAAATCAAATTTCTCCCTTAGGTGTAATGTTTGGCACACTGCCTACTGGTGAGTCAATTCACTTTACGTTGCTATTGCAATTAAGTTCAGTAGTAGGATGCACCTAAACTTAAATAAGTTGACATTAGAACTGACACACACAGGAGGGACTAATAGTCAACAGTATTAACGCTGAAATACTGCAGTATCCGATTCGAACAAACAAATTACTTTAACAATCTCCAGTCACACATGTTGTCTGGAAAACACAACACTAGGCAATTCCTCATCATCTTGCATAATCCTGACTGCATACTGCAATACCCATCCAACAATTTTGATCGGCGAAATAGGCAGACATCAGACAACTTGCAGGTTGCAGCTACTTATTTCGGTATTATTCAGAGGTCTGTGTGTGGTAACACACTAACAATAAAGACTACCTACTACTTCTACCGAAGGAAGGAGACGCATGCGCCAAGCGGAAGCTCCCCGACTGCTTTTTCCGGCAGCACGCGACAACGGCAGCCCCTCTCGGAGCGCAGGAAGTTGTCCACCTCCTCGCGCACCACCTGCGGCGTCGACCCCCGCTGGAACAGCCGCCCGCACGGTAGAAGGGCACTAGCACGCCGGTGGGCCCGTTGGCGTCGTCGCTATCGCCCGGTGCCGGCGCCTGCTGCGGGGAGACGGCGTGGAAGGATAGCCGCCCCGGACACGCCCCCATGACGGGGTGGTGGGTTGGTGTGGGGATCCGGAGCGGGGAGGAGGAGGAGGCGGCCATGGTGGACAGTACGGGGTGCGGGGGCGGCTGGGTTGTGTCGATTGGATCTGGGGGATCGAGGCAGGAGGCAGAGGGCGGAGGGTAGGGAGAGATGGTGAGGAGAGGGACGAGGTGGGCGGTGGGTGAGGAGGACGGCGAGGTCGGCGGTGGGTGGAAGGAAGGGTTGCCGCGCAGGGAGAGGACTAGATCTCCGTTGTCCTTGGTTGAGGTCGGCGGTGGGAGGGAGGACTGGATCGGGAGGGGGCGGTGGCGCGAGGAGATGGGGGGATCTGAGCTACGGTTTGGGTAGGGGAAGGGGAGGAGCGTGCGGGAGGCCATGGACGGCGGCCAGCTCCGCCGGGGGAAGGTGCCAGCGGCGATCTGGAAGGGAGGAGGCAGCTCTCTCTCTCTCCATCGGGTGAGACAGCGAGGAGATGGATGGATGTGGGAAAGAAAGGAGGCGGGGGGGGGGGGGGGGTGGATGGAAAATGACCAGCTAGGGTTTCGGGTTTGGTGTGGAAGGGTTGAGGACAACCGTTGGATCCACGAACATCCGACGGCGTATGATGCACGATCCGCGTGCTACAGACCAATCAGAATGCAGTATGATGCTATGACCATCTAAATTGGTCATAGTTGTCTAAAAATAATATGTTAAAATCATGTCAGCTATTTTATGACCTGAGATATTCAAAAAGAAAATAGAAAACCTTCTCATTGTGTCACCAAAATGTGAATGAGTTTTCCGAAAAAATAACAAACATGAAAAAAGATAAATACCTTCAAAAAGGTGTAGTGAGAAATGAGTTTTTTTTGCAAAAATAAACATTTTTCATTTTTCGAGAGCCCAAAATGAGTTTTTTTGTGAAGGACCTACCATATATTTGTTGCAAAATTGGACCAAATCATTTTTCTAAAATACTAGGCCATATTTAATGCACAATTGACAAAATGGTTGGGTGTCAAAAGTTTTGATCCACCTCTGGTGAAAAAGACAAATTCCCGCCGATTCAGCTAGAAGCGGGTCAAATTTGAAATGCAGCTGCCTCATAGTTTGCTATTTATTTTTTCCAAAACTCATTTCTAGGTACATAAGTACCTATTTAATCAGAGAAACACCAAAAAAATTCCAAGATTCAACCACTAGCTAGGAACGGTCATTCCCGCCGTTTTGACCGCATTTTGAAACGGGCATAAAAAATTCAAAAAACATCAAAAAATTGGGAAACCTTCGCATTGTGTCATTTTATGTGGCCAAGTTCCTAGGAAAAATAACAAACTTGTAATACGGCAATTATTTTAAAAAAGTGTTCTCAGAAACGAGCTATCACGTGTGGAGATCAATGGCTTTCAAGCCAAATGATCAATCTTATGGCCACATTCATGGCATAGTTTGTTCAAATGATCTCATATTGTGCACAACGGTGCATATTGGAATGGCAAACAAGGTTTCCTAAGGAAGTTTTCATTTTCTTTGGACAAAAAAACATTTTCCATTTTTCGAGTGCCCAAAAGGAGGTTTTTTTGTGAAGGACCTCCCAAATAATTGTTGCAAAATTGGACCAAATCATTTTTCTAAAATACTAGGCCATATTTAATGCACAATTGAAAAAATGGTTGGGTGTAAAAAGTTTTGATCCACCTCTCGTGAAAAAGACAAATTCTCGCCGATTCAGTTGGAAGCGGGTCAAATTTGAACTGCAGCTGCCTCATAGTTTGCTATTTATTTTTTCCAAAAATCATTTCTAGGTAAATAAGTATCTATTTAATCAGAGAAACACCAAAAAAATTCCAAGATTCAACAACTAGCTAGGAACGGTCATTCCCGCTGTTTTGACCGCATTTTGAAACGGGCATAAAAAATTCAAAAAAATCAAAAAATTGGGAAACCTTCGCATTGTGTCATTATATGTGGCCAAGTTCCCAGGAAAAATAACAAACTTGTAATACGGCAATTATTTTAAAAAAGTGTTCTCAGAAATGAGCTATCATCTCTGAAGATTCATGGCTTTCAAAGCAAATGATCAAACTTATGGCCACATTCGTGGCATAGTTTGTTCAAATGATCTCATATTGTGCACAAGGGTGCATATTGGAATGGCAAACAATGTTGTCTAAGGAAGTTTTCATTTTCTTTGGACGAAAAAACCATTTTTCATTTTCCGAGTGCCCGAAAGGAGGTTTTTTTGTGAAGGAACTACCAAATAATTGTTGCAAAATTGTACCAAATCATTTTTCTAAAATACTAGGACATATTTAATGCACAATTGACCAAATGGTTGGGTGTAAAAAGTTTTGATCCACCTCTCGTGAAAAAGACAAATTTCCGCCGATTCAGTTGGAAGCGGGTCAAATTTGAACTGCAGCTGCCTCATAGTTTGCTATTTATTTTTTCCAAAAATCATTTCTAGGTACATAAGTATCTATTTAATTAGAGAAACACCAAAAAAATTCCAAGATTCAACAACTAGCTAGGAACGGTCATTCCCGCCGTTTTGACCGCATTTTGAAACGGGCATAAAAAATTCAAAAAAAATCAAAAATTGGGAAACCTTCGCATTGTGTCATTATATGTGGCCAAGTTCCCAGGAAAAATAACAAACTTGTAATATGGCAATTATTTTAAAAAAGTGTTCTCAGAAATGAGCTATCATCTCTGAAGATTCATGGCTTTCAAGCCAAATGATCAATCTTATGGCCACATTCGTGGCATAGTTTATTCAAATGATCTCATATTGTGCACAAGGGTGCGTATTGGAATGGCAAACAATGTTGCCTAAGGAAGTTTTCATTTTCTTTGGACGAAAAAACCATTTTTCATTTTCCGAGTGCCCGAAAGGAGGTTTTTTTGTGAAGGACTACCAAATAATTGTTGCAAAAATGGACCAAATCATTTTTCTAAAATATTAGGACGTATTTAATGCACAATTGACAAAATGGTTGGGTGTCAAAATTTTTGATCCACCTCTGGTGAAAAAGACAAATTCCCGTCGATTCAGTTGGAAGCAGGTCAAATTTGAACTGCAGCTGCCTCATAGTTTGCTATTTATTTTTTCCAAAAATCATTTCTAGTTACATAAGTACCTATTTAATCAGAAATACATGGTTTGATGGAGAGACATCGAGGTTTGGACGGTGGCCGAGGGCCCCAACTCTAGAGCGCGTAAGCTCGCATGCCCGCCGCGTGGTCACCGCGTGACCGTGGCGTTGCCATGTGTTCTGGGCGGCCTAGGCATGTCTAGTGGGTTGGGCACTCCCCAGGTTGGTGCTAGGAAGAAAATTACAACATAAGATTCTCACGAGAAGACCGATCGATGCTCAAACATGAATTAGCAGCCAAGTGTTTGATTAGCGGTACGGGAAATGCACATGGCCAATGGGCGTGAGTTTTGGCTGAGGATGATCATCTACTAAGGAGAATGTCTTCACAAATTTTTAGCTCAAAATAAGGATCCTAGGTGGTACTTGATTTGCAAAGTACCACGCTGGACAAAAATATGAATGTTGAAGCTGGGCTCAAAATAATGAATGGATTGAGCTGAAATTTTGTGGAGGATGGTTATTTGGGCATAGAAAAGCATTGTAGAAAATTGATACCATTTGGACATGCCAAAGTAGTACTTCCTTCACAATGCTCTTCTATGGACAGAAACTTGGGAAAACTAGTGAGAGAGATTGGATGAATGAAATGAGCTCAAAATTGGTGTAGGTAAGTTACTTAGGTATGGTCATGCGCTGGTCAATTTTCAGATCATTTGGGTAAGCCTAGCTAGTACTTACTTCACAAAGCTTCTCTCGAGGTAGAAACTTTAGAAATTTCCCGAGAAAGATTTACTAGGAAAATTGAGCTGAATATTATCATGTGGCAATGATTTGGGTATGGAAGAGTGCCCTAAAAGTTTGAGGGTAATAGGAGGGGTCTATATAACACTTGCTTTGCAACGTGCCAATTTGGCCATAAAATATAAATTGAACCTGGGCTCACATAGATGATTTGACTGAGCTGCAATTTGGACGAGGGTGATAATTTGGGCATATGAAGAAACTATATAAATTTCATGTCATTTAGAGATATAAAAAGGTACTTACTTCACAATGCTTCTAGGTGGATAAAAACTTTGGAAATTTGCCGAGGAAGATTTGCTAGGCAAATGGAGCTGAATTTTGTCATGCGGTAATGATTTGGATAGGAAAGAGTGCCCAAAAATTCATAGGGCAATCAAGAATAGATAAATAGCACTTCCTTCATAAAGTGTTGTTGTGAACATAATAGGAAAATGAATATTGTTGAATTAGTTTTGAACTAGGCAAGGAAGGATTTTTACATATTTGATGAAGATATGACCCAAAGAATTTATGAGATTTTTTTGGGAATTTTGGGAATGATAGAAATATAGGTTGCTTCACAACTTAGGGCAAAAACTGCCACATGAACATGACACATAGGCAAAACTGATGAGATGGCGCCTAGTCATCACAACCCACCACAATCTACAAGGCTGTGACCATCTATATTGGTCATTAACAACTAGAAATAAGGCAGCGGACAAGCACTGTTTGCTTTGTGACCATTTCATGTAAGGAAATTACGACCTTTCTGACCAAAATGGTCGCAATGGTTTAGGGTTTGAAGCCCCCTGAACAGCTTTTGACCAATTGATCTAAAATGGTCATAAATTTATGACCAATTCTTCGAGGGTCACTGACAGAAGGTCATAAGTTGACATATTTCTTGTAGTGAGAAAAGATCCAACGGCCGAGAATCGCTAAACTTCAAGGAGGCTGGGTTACTCCCAGTATATATCTTACGCGATTGTAGATTTTATCTTCTCTCAAGAACACAAGGAAGACACATCGACAGAAGAGGTGTGGTGCCGAGCTACCTTTCACAGCCTCGGTTTTTTCTCTACTCTATCCTTCTTGTCGTGCTAAAGCAAAGTGATTACAACTTAAATACATAGACGCACACACAGCCAGCCATCACGCTAGGCCACCACGCACGCACTAAGTGGCCACCACACTCGGCCACTACCTCACGTACGCTCACACACGCATACAACTTGGCCTGCACCCCTAGCTACTAACGCCACGGCCTAACAAACTCATCCATGGACTCTCATGACCTGCACGTGGGCAGCATATTCTCAACTGCCACACGACCCAGCCATACATGTAGTAACAAATTAACCAAAATATCTGGACTCAAACTAAATGTCTAGCCGGCAAGGCTCCAACCGCCTGCATACTTTTTTTTTGACGTGAAACATGGGAGTTTTATTGCATGAAAGAAATTCGGTTACACTCGGCCCTAAGGCTGCTTACAATAAAGGATGGACAGTTATCCATCCAACACTCGGATACTGCTCGGATACCGCTAAGAAAGTACTCCCTCCGTTTCAAATTACTCGTCGTAGAAATGGATGTATCTAGAACTAAAATACATCTAGATACATCCATTTCTGTGACGACTAATTCGGAACGGAGGGAGTAGCATGTTTGGCACAAAACCGCCTGCATACTTGACGCGTCACATGGTTATGCCACCTCGTATAGCACCGCAACCTCACACCCTGGTAGGCAGCGGCCTCCAAGAGGTCACAACCCCGTCTGGCCTCCAAGAGGCTCCGCTAGTGTGACGGAGGCTGTGCATATCCTGCTGAGCACAGAGTGGGGGCAGCCTAGGTTGGGATCAGCAGCCTAGAAGAGAAATGAGGAAGGAGAATGCGCATGAGACAGGCAGGTCGAAACTGCCAGGACGTACCTCGAGGACGGCGTTGCTAGGAGGCCTCCTCTCTGACGACGAAGAGGCGCCAAGAGCCGCTGCCTACTTGTGGGCGGCCTCCATGACGAACTGGAGCTGAGCACGGCGCATGCCTCAAGCTCCTCCTGCCGAGCGCTGAGGAGGAGGCAGCAGCCGCCGGATCGGCGTCCTTGACCTCACGTCTTGGTCCTTCGATGCGGCCTAGCGGGGCGACGACGATAGCACCGCCCGTCACTCTCCTTCCGGGGATGGCGAGAGGCGAGCTCGATGGGGAGCGCAGTGGTGGCGGCGACATCGGCGACAGAAGAGGAACAAGGAGGAGGAGAGGCGGAAGCGCGGCCGCGACGGCTGCGCGATGGGGAGTGGCGGCTAGGTTCAATCGAGGGAAGTGAGGACCAGAGGGAGAAGCAGACGACCTTCTCGACCCTATCCGTCTTCCAGCCACCCATACGACGCCACGCACCACCCAGCACGCGAAATCCCATTTATACCCTCGGCGGTCTCTTAGAACTACAAGCGGTGGCATCTCAGTTTCGACACTGTTTCGATCTACAGTGCCCATTTTTGATCTGATGGATGGGATCTCTCCATCTCGTGATCGAACGGCTGAGAACACATCTGAGAAAAGATCCAACGGCCGAGAATCGCTAAACTTCAAGAAGGCTGGGTTACTCCCAGTATGTATCTTACGCGATTCTAGATTCTATCTTCTCTCAAGAACACAAGGAAGACACATCGACAGAAGAGGTGTGGTGCCGAGCTACCTTTCACAGCCTTGATTTTTTCTCTACTCTATCCTTCTTGTCGTGCTAAAGCAAAGTGATTACAACTTAAATACATAGACGCACACACAGCCAGCCATCACGCTAGGCCACCACGCACGCACTAAGTGGCCACCACACTCGGCCACTACCTCACGTACGCTCACACACACATACAACTTGGCCTGCACCCCTAGCTACTAACGCCACGGCCTAACAAACTCATCCATGGACTCTCATGACCTGCACGTGGGCAGCATATTCTCAACTGCCACACGACCCAGCCATACATGTAGTAACAAATTAACCAAAATATCTGGACTCAAACTAAATGTCTAGCCGGCAAGGCTCCAACCGCCTGCATACTTTTTTTTTTTGACGTGAAACATGGGAGTTTTATTGCATGAAAGAAATTCGGTTACACTCAGCCCTAAGGCTGCTTACTATAAAGGATGGACAGTTATCCATCCAACACTCGGATACTGCTCGGATACCGCTAAGAAAATACTTCCTCCGTTTCAAATTACTCGTCATAGAAATGGATGTATCTAGAACTAAAATACATCTAGATACATCCATTTCTGTGACAACTAATTCGGAACGGAAGGAGTAGCATGTTTGGCACAAAACCGCCTGCATACTTGACGCGTCACATGGTCATGCCACCTCGTATAGCACCGCAACCTCACACCCTGGTAGGCATCTCGCCGTGTCTTTCGTATCACGCAGCGGCCTGGCATCTCGCCTTCTCCGCACATCTCTATTGAAGCTTTGCCGGCTCACGACTATGCCTACATAAACATCTAACTAGATGCAAAACTGAAATTAAATATGCCCGACATCTTCAGCCGAATGACCCGCCATGTCTCGCCGGACCGGCTGCACCCTGCTCGCCACATCGCATATGCTCTCAGCCTGGCAGCCGAAGCTCCTGCGTGTGTGCCGTTGTTGCCGCTCTCCCTCTCTCAGTTAAAACTCACTAGTAGAAAACAGGGCTATGGTCCAGGCCGGCTCAGCCCATTGGTCCCGGTTCAATGTAGAACCGGGACCAATGTGGGCATTGGTCCCGGTTCGTGAGCCCAGGGGGCCGGCCGGGCCACGTGGGCCATTGGTCCCGGTTCATCTGGACCTTTTGGTCCCGGTTGGTGGGACGAACCGGGACCAATGGGCCTGGCTCCTGGCCCACCACCATTAGCCCCGGTTCGTGGAATGAACCGGGACCACAGGCTCCCCTTTAGTCCCGGTTTGTGCCACGAACCGGGACCAAAGGGTTCGCCCTCGTTGCACCTAGAGTTTAGTCCCACCTCGCCAAACGAAGGGCGCCCACACCTGCTTATGAGCCCGTCCCTCTCTGCGTTGTTGAGCTCCTCTCAAAGTGAAAATAGATGCACCTATAGAGGAAAATTGGACCTAAATTCATAAATAGAAATGAATTATGAATTTATGTTTAATTTTCTCTATAAGTGCATCTATGTTCACTAACAGAGAAGTTTTTATTTTTTGTGACCTAATAAATAGCAAGGAAAAAGATTGACTCAAAAATCAATTTTAACTATTCTACAAAGTGTTTTCACACAAATTTAGTAAACTAGTGATTCATAAACTAGTGATTCACACAAATTTCAAAGAATTCAAATTTTAACTATTCTAATTTGAAAACTAATGGCACTAGTAAAGTTAATCACAAACTTGAGATTCACACAAATTTCAAAGAATTCAAATTTTAACTATTCTAATTTGAAAACTAGTGGCACTAGCAAAGTTAATCACAAACTTGAGATTCACACAAATTTTAAAGAATTCAAATTTTAACTATTCTAATTTGAAAACTAATGGCACTAGTAAAGTTAATCACAAACTTGAGATTCACACAAATTTCAAAGAATTCAAATTTTAACTATTCTAATTTGAAAACTAGTGGCACTAGCAAAGTTAATCACAAACTTGAGATTCACACAAATTTCAAAGAATTCAAATTTTAACTATTCTAATTTGAAAACTAATGGCACTAGTAAAGTTAATCACAAACTTGAGATTCACACAAATTTCAAAGAATTCAAATTTTAACTATTCTAATTTGAAAACTAGTGGCACTAGCAAAGTTAATCACAAACTTGAGATTCACACAAATTTCAAAGAATTCAAATTTTAACTATTCTAATTTGAAAACTAGTGGCACTAGCAAAGTTAATCACAAACTTGAGATTCACACAAATTTCAAAGAATTCAAATTTTAACTATTCTAATTTGAAAACTAATGGCACTAGTAAAGTTAATCACAAACTTGAGATTCACACAAATTTCAAAGAATTCAAATTTTAACTATTCTAATTTGAAAACTAGTGGCACTAGCAAAGTTAATCACAAACTTGAGATTCACACAAATTTCAAAGAATTCAAATTTTAACTATTCTAATTTGAAAACTAATGGCACTAGTAAAGTTAATCACAAACTTGAGATTCACACAAATTTCAAAGAATTCAAATTTTAACTATTCTAATTTGAAAACTAATGGCACTAGTAAAGTTAATCACAAACTTGTACATAGTAAATATAATACACAAAGTGTTTTCACACAAATAGTAAAGTTATTCATAAACTAGTGATTCACACAAATCTTAAAAAATTCAAATTTAAACTATTCAAATTTTAACTATTCATAAACAAATTTTGTGACCTAAAATAAAAAATAAAGCAAAAAAAAAGAAAATGAATAATGCAGAAAACAAAACAAAAAATCTGGAAAAAAAACTTATATTAACAATAAGTATTTTGTTATAAGTAGAAAAAAAATAAAAAAAAATAAAGCAACAAAGAATAAATTATCTAAGTATTTTCTGTTTAGAACATTATAAGCAAAAAGAAACTTTAATAGCAAAAAGAATTATCATAAATATTTTGCTGTTAGTAAAAAACCAAAAAACTATTAAGTATTTTGCTGTTAGTAAAAAACAAAAAACTGGATTTTTTTTAAAAAAATGCCGCCTACTGGACCACAGCCTGCATACGACTAGAAACCCGCTAGTTGGGCCAGGATGCAGGCCCACAGTAGGCCCAGTAGGCCCACAGGCACAGAGAGTGGATTTAGGCCCGTAAGCCTGCAGTAGAGAGGAGCTCGAAGTGGTCGGCTCCGCAGGGCTTATAAACCACTCCGAGCCCCTCTCGGCTAGCGAGGTGGGACTAAACATCCCAACGCACCGCGGCAGTTCCAGTACACGCCCTTTGGTCCCGGTTGGTGGCACCAACCGGGATGAAAGGGGTCCTTTCGTCCCGGTTCGTGGCACCAACCGAGACTAAAGGACGCCGCTTCCCGCCCTTTGGGCTGCCGAAAAGTGGCCTTTGGTCCCGGTTCGTGGCACAAACCGGGACGAAAGGGGTGCATTGGTCCCGGTTTGTGCCACGAACCGGGACCAATGGCTTTGCTATATAAGCAAAGACTTGGGAAATTTTCACATTTCCCTCGCAGTTGCCCCCGACGACGCCGAGCACATCGACGCCGCCAGGCTGCCCCAACGCCGTCCGCCGCCGCTGCCGTCTCCCCAACCGCGCCGTCGCCGTCGCCGCCCCGTGCCCCCCTGCCTCCTCGCCGCCGACGCCGTGCCCCTCACCGTCGCCGTCCGCCGCCCCTGCCGTCGCCCCCGACCGTGCCGTCGCCGTCACCGCCCCGTGCCCCCCTGCCTCCTCGTCGCCGTCGCCGCCCCGTGCCCCCCTGCCTCCTCGCCCCCGACCGTGCCGTCGCCGTGCCCCTCACCGTCGCCGTCGCCGCCCCCTGCCTCCTCATCGCCCCGTCGCCGCGCCCCTCACCGTCGCCGTCTCCGCGCCTCTCACCGTCGCCGTCGCCGCGCCCCTCACCGTCGCCCCCGTGTCCTGCCTCCTCGTCGATCGCCGCCCCGTCGCCGTCGCCGCGCCCCTCACCGTTGCGTAATTTCTTAATTTAGATGTGTAGTTAATTTAGATGCGTAATTTAGGATGTATAGTTAATTGAGTTGTTGTAGTTAATTTAGATGTGTAGTTTAGATGTATAGTTAATTGAGTTGTTGTAGTTAATTTAGGTGTATATATAGTTTAGATGCAAAAGTTAGAATTTTTTTCTGTTCATACATTTTTTTCTGTTCATATTATTGTTGCATATGCAAAAGTTTGTGTGTTCATATATATGCAAAGAATATGTCCATTTTTTCATAGAATTTTTATGAATTTTTTCTGTTGTAATTTTGTTCGTAGAATTTTTATTTTGTTCATAGATTTTTTATGATTTTTTCTGTTGTAATTTTGTTCATAGATGATCAAAGTCATTTATGTATGATCAAAGTCATTTATGCATGTATGATCAAAGTCATTTATGTATATGTTCATATTTCGAAGAAAAAGAAGGAGAGAAAAAAGGAAAATAAGAAGAGGAAGAAGGAGAAGAAGAAGAGGAGAGAAATAACAAGAGAAATAAATAAGAAGATGAAAAAGAAGAAGAAAAAAAGAAGAGAAGAAGAAGGAATAGAGGAGAAGAAGAAGAATTCTTCTTGTTCTCCTATATTATTCCTTCTTCTTCTCCTTTTTTTTTCTTTTTTTTCTTCTCCTTTTCCTTTCTTCTTCTCCTCTTTTTTTTCTTCTTCTTCCTCTTCTTATTTTTTGTTATCGGGTATGTCGTTGTCGACATACCCCCCTCCCCGATAATTAACTTTTAGTAATTAGTACTACTTAGAAAGTGTTTAATGGAATTAGTTAGAACTAGGTAAACTTGTTTATTTTTAGTAAGTACTACATTATTCTATTTATCGTAAGTGCTTAGTAGTTGAACTAGTTGATTTAATAAAACTGATTAATTTTACTATAGAAGTAGTTTATTTTTAGCAAGAAAATTAATAGAACTAGTTTATTTTGCGGTTTATTTTACTATAGAAGTAGTTTATTTTACTACTTTATTTTGTGATTTGATTTTTCTTATTGAATGCTCAAATTGGAGAGCACTATGCAAGGCATATGCATATGATTAGTTGAATAATAATGATCTAATTTAGTCTTTGAATTATGAACGTATAGGAAATGTCATCATCGGACGACGAAAGTCTCCCGGGGGAGTGCGACTGGTGCCACGACGATCGAGGTGAGTGCGACAGGCCTCACCTGGACGATGGTCGGTGCTTCAGCATTAAGCTCGAGGAGACTTTCGAAGTTGAAACGGTACGCAACGACGACAAGTGTTTTTTTTCATAATTAAGCATGACTTCAACTATTTCAACGTGTAATTTTCATCTTTTACAATTCAAGTATAGTTTATCCCATGCCATGCAAGACGCTATGTCTTGGAGAGGATGGATTTTGAAGACCATGAAAATTTTGAAACGAAGAAAATTCACCTAAGGACCCATCATGATGTGGATTTTGAAGTAAAGTTGTATAATGCTGAGAGCGTAACTCATTTTGGTTGCAAAAATTGGGAAGCATTTTGCAAATTGTATGGTTTTGATGAGGGTATGCTTGTACCATGGATCTTGGTGATCCTGAAATAGAGCAAGACAATATGTACATTTGGGTCCTTGTTGATACTCCTCCAGTTCTACCGCTATGTGAGTTTCTCAAACATAGTTAATTATTAACTAATTTATATTGTTCATTTCAAAATAGTTGACAGCTTATTTTCATTGACAGCTTATTTTGAAGTATCAAAGAATGTGCAGAAGATGGTAGATAGAACTTACTACACTGATGGCTCTGAGTTAACTTACAAGGAGAAAACTCATCTGGTTGGATTTTGTAACGATCTTGAGAATTACAATATCTACAATCGAACTCCTCAACATTATGGTCAATACGTGCCACTAGTGCACGTGTTGAACTACGGTAACTACCATGGAGATACCCTGGTAAGTTTTTTTACTATTACGACATCCGTGCATCTTTTTGCATACTTGTAAAACTAGTACATCATTGCTAACTACGAAGTTATTACTATGTTTTTCAACAGCTTATCCCAGAGGATTGTGTGCCTCATTTGATGTATCAGAATGGCGGCAGCCTTCGTGTTTTGAACATATATCCAGGTCATCCTACGAATCTCAACTGTCCATACCGGATTTCTAAAAGAAGTGGAGACATGACAATCAAAGGATGGAAAAAATGTATGGACAGTCGTAAGGAGCTTCTTGGAAGCAAAAGGAAGCGAGGCGCAAGAATTGGAGACAGGATGATCTCCATTCTTCATAATGGAGAGTCAGGGTCTATATTGTTTTATGCTATTTTACCTTAAGTGTGTTTAGGTCCTACCTGATACTGATGATCATGTGCTAAGAACAATTATGTAGGGTTGGGTTCGATGACTATGAGGATGATGATAGTATGACTTATTATTAATAACGAGTAGAAGTTGTATGATGATGCTTGATTAATTAGTAGGACTTGTTATTATATATGATGATGTATGATGCGAGCATGCATGAGGTATTATATATATATATCTACGGGTGAAATGAACATAGCAGTAGCGTAGGTAAACCAAGGATGAAGATATAAGAGAGAACACTTCTCTCTATTAGCTAGCTAATAACAACCTAAAAATAACCCCCTAAACCCCTAAAACAGCCACCTTTTTTTAAAAAAAAAACGCAGCTCCAGCCAGATGCTGACGCGTGGAAGCCTATTGGTCCCGGTTTATGTCATCAACCGGGACCAAAGGCCCCCCTGCCTGGGCTGCCGGCACTGCCCACGTGGAGGCCCATCGGTCCCGGTTCTGGATTGAACCAGGACTAAAGGGTCGGAGCATTAGTACCGACACTTTAGTCCCGGTTCAGGAACCGGGACTAAAGGCCCTTACGAACCGGGACTATAAGCCCTTTTTCTACCAGTGACTAGAGGTAGAAGAAGGAATATGATACACTGGAATTTTTATTTGGCTGCACACACAGCCCCATTTCTATTTCATTAATACAAAACTCTCCTCAACACCAGTACATGGCTTATATAGCCGGACACACATAACAGGCATTTGCCTCACGCACGCACACGCATGGATCATCCGGCCACTAAGCCAACTAACTAAACCATGCACCCACGCCCGCCGGCTACTAACTAGCTAAGTACCAGCAACTTACTCCTACATGCATGCACGTATAGCACCCACGCATCATCTCCTCAAGCGCAACGACCGGGCCGAGCATGTGATGCGCTCCAACTAACTACTTGCATGCATCAAGCAAACTTGGCCGGCACACTTACCAACGTCCTGCTCTACGTACCAGACTTGAGTGTACACATACGCCAAGCCGCCGCTGTGTCCCGCACGTCCCGCACGCATCCGACACCCCCGACGAGTCCAACTGCACTAGTGCGTCCCGCACGTTCCGCGCGAATCCGTCGCATCCGACGAGCCCGACTGCACCAGTGCGTCCCGCATGTCCCGCGCGAATCCGTCGCACCCGACGAGCCCGACCACACATGCCTACACCGCGGTCCCGCCGCGCCTGACACGCCCGGCGCGCGTCCATACACGCGCCCGACACGCGCCCATACACGCGCCCGACGCGTCCGACACTGGCGCCGCAGCTTATTCCGGCCAACACTCACCCCCTAAGCCGTGGCCTCGCCGCACGGCCTGCCGATAGGGGCCCTGGCTCATCGTCGTCGCCTCGTCGCCATGTACGCCTGCGCTGCTTCTCCGGCACAAGCCGCCGCTCGCTGCCGTTGCAGCAGCCCGCAGTCCCATGCGCCGCCATGCCGCGTCTCCGTACCACGCGCCTCCACGGTTGTCGAGCCGAGCTGTCGCGACCTCTGCGCCACCACGCAGGTCCTTCGCGACCTCCTCATCTTCACGACCGCCGTGCCCTTCGCGCGCATGAATTCACACCGCACAACCATGGACTCGCCGTGCGTTGCCGTCGCCACGCGCTCGTCGTGCGCCGCAGCCGATGCCTCCATGTCGGCCGCACATGCCGCGCTCGTCTCGGACGCCACCGCGCGCCACGACCGTCCCTCGAACCTTGTGGCTCTGATACCAATTGTTGTTGCGGCTCTCCCTCTCTCACTCAAAACTAAAGGTAGAAGAAGGAATAGGATACACTGGAATTTTCACTCGGCTGCACACACAGCCCCGTTTCTATTCCACTAGTACAAAACTCTCCTCAACACCAGTACATGGCTTATATAGCCAGACACACACAACAGGCATTTGCCTCACGCACGCACACGCACGGGTCATCCGGCCACTAAGCCAACTAACTAAACCATGCACCCACGCCCGCCGGCCACTAACTAGCTAAGTACCAGCAACTTACTCCTAAATGCATGCACGTATAGCACCCACGCATCATCTCCTCAACCGCAACGACCGGGCCGAGCATGTGATGTGCTCCAACTAACTACTTGCATGCATCAAGCAAACTTGGCCGGCACACTTGCCAACGTCCTGCTCTACGCACCAGACTTGAGTGTACACATATGCCAGGCCGCCGCTGTGTCCCGCACGTCCCGCGCGCATCCGACAAGTCCGACTGCACCAGTGCGTCCCGCACGTCCCGCGCGAATCCGTCGCATCAGATGATCCCGACTGCACCAATGCGTCCCGCATGTCCCGCACGAATCCGTCGCGCCCGGCGAGCCCGACCACACACGCCTACACCGCGGTCCTGCCGCGCCTGACACGCCCAGCGCGCGCCCATACACACGCCCGACGCGTCCGACACTGGCACCGCGGCTTATTCCGGCCAACTTGTGCTAGCCGCCGGCTATCACGGACGTGCGAGCTAGCAGGCCGCTGGCCACGGTGCCCTAGCTAGCTAGCTAGCCATCGCGTGCGTGCGTGCGGGTAGCCACTGCGTGCGCGCATGCAGCTGGCCGCGGCGTGAACAGCTGCCCGCTGCCGCGCGTGCTGGCCCCTGCTGCCGCAGGTACCGGCCATGAGCTAATCATTGCTGCCGCTCGGCCCAGGCGGGACAGGTCCTCCTGCGTCCACGTATGCTGCTGCTGCGTGCATGCGTGCGTGATCTGCTTGTGTGTGCGCTGCGTGTGGGTTGCCGACGGGCACGGACGAAAGCCTCGCGGTGGGCTACGCCGGCGAGGTAGCCCGAGCTTGCACCCTAACCGTGGGCTATCGGTATTATAATAATTGGAACCGAGTTTGACCATATAGATTCTCAAATAGATAACTAGCACTGCTTGCCGCCCCTCGCCACAAACACCAAGAGCCACACCTCAGGCTCCTCAAATTCCGGTGCGGCGTTATATCCAGCGAGGAAGCATCCCCCGACGGCCTGACCTCCGTCCCCATGTGATCCGGCGACGGGTGCGGGACACCGCAAGCAACGTCTAGCTCGACGGAGGATAGCGTGCGACTGCCGAGACGACCGGGGGAAGGAAGCAGCAGGATGGATCTCAACACCATGTTCCCTCCTCACGCCGTCATGCTTCTTTGGTGGCCGCCATGCAAGGGCACCGGCCCGACCTTGCCCTGCCTTGATTCAGCTCCAGCAGGGGTCCTTCGTCCAGCCGGCGGCCTCGCTGGCTACATCGCCCAGCGCTCCATCTCCTAGCCCAAGTGCCCGACACAGTCATGGCCTGCCATCGCGGCAGTGCACTCGAGCGCATCGCGGGCGCAGTCGAGTGACTCGGCAACGAGGCCCTTGTCGTCTTCGTCGGTCATCAGGCAGTCATTGAGAGAGAGGAGGTGGGGGTTCAAGATTCGCAAGCAGGTCGACGAGGCGCTCGCGCTGCTGGTGGTTCTGGGAGGCGGGGCGAGGTGTCTGGCAGTGGTGAATTTGGCGGCGGAGGAGCCCGTGAGCAGCGTAAGAAGAGGGAAGCGGGAGAGGGAGATCCACACGGCAGGGAGATGGACGAGGGGTAGGAGGAGGAAGAAGGGAAAGTAGTGGTGGGGTAGGAGCAAGGCACTGAAGGGACGTAGAGGAGGAGGAGGAAGAAGGGATGTGTTGCAGCTGCCATTATTGCCTCCTTCTCTTCGGCTGCTTGTCAGCTTCTCTCAAGGAGACACAGGGGTGAGTTGGGTGCGTTCTATTGGGATTGGATGCGGTGTGGATGGGGGTGCAACTTCATTATGATCTAACCATTCGTAATTAGCTAAAACTTGATGTCATAACTGAGACTAAATTCGCTTCTGATGTTAATGTTAATTATATGGAAGACGCCGCTTGACCAGCTGCCTCCGGCGGTCCGGCCGTTCAGCAACCTAGGTATGCTTAGTGCAAATTAGCAGCCTTGGCCAGCTCGTGATTTTTTGTTTTATTTTGCTCACCGTTGTTTCTGCGTTTCAATTGGAGAAAACATCCATCATCCGGCGTGTGACGCCGCCAGCAGCAATCTCCGCCGGGCATCCATCATCCGTCGCGGACGGCATGGCTGGTCGGGGGGCCGGACCACCACCAAAAACTGATCCCCCGCCGCCGCAAGGTGCTCATCCGCCCAGGCCGCCGGTCCGTGATGCGAGGGCCGCGGCGAACCCTAATGGCTTGGGCTGGGGGCGCTACGCGGGTGCGGGACATGGTGGTGCCCAGTCTCGTTGGCAGTGGGGTGATGACGGCTATCACGCATATGGGGACGGACAGCATCGGGGTTCTTCTTCAATCGGAGGAGGCCGTGGCTACGCATGGCAGAACGACGGCCGTGGCGACCGCGATTTCTATGGGCCTCCGGGAGGTTTCGTGGAGGGGCCAGCTGGTCCTACTTACCGTCCACGCGGCAATTATCGATATAACCGGCGCGGGAGGGGAGGTGGCAGACGACCGCCCCCGCCTCGGCCTCCACCACCTCCGGCCCAGACGACAGAGGTGCAGAAGGCACCGACGATGGTGCTTCGGGAAGCGGTGACTAAGCCAACGCTACCTGCGGTTGCCATGGAGGCAGTTACGGCGTTGGCGACGGTACAGGTCCCCGTGGCTAAGCAGACGACAACTAAGCAGCGGGATTTGGTTTCTGATAAGAGTTCTAACAAGGACACCGGTGAACGTAAGGGTGCGGACAAACGCGACGGGGAAACATTATCCAAGTGGGCACTCAAGAAGAAAAAATTACCGTGTTACAGATGCGGTGAGCCAGGACATTTTGTGGCAGAGTGCACTACTGAGCTATGTGACTATTGTAATAGATCACAGCATGCGTCTGCTGACTGCCCACTTCTTTCTGGCCCCAAAACGGTAGTCAACATTTATGGGGTCTGTTGTCAAGAGTTAATGTTTTTTGAGTCACCGGAAGTGGCAACTATGGCGCATGTGATGGAGAGTTGTTTTCCCGCAGTCATCAAGGTTACTAATGGGGTTTTGACAGAGGCTCAGATTGTAAGACAGTTGCGGGACTGAAGGAAATATGCCCTAGAGGCAATAATAAAGTTATTATTTATTTCCTTATATCATGATAAAGGTTTATTATTCATGCTAGAATTGTATTAACCGGAAACATAATACATGTGTGAATACATAGACAAACAGAGTGTCACTAGTATGCCTCTACTAGACTATCTCGTTAATCGAAGATGGTTATGTTTCCTAACCATGAACAAAGAGTTGTTATTTGGTTAACGAGGTCACATCATTAGTTGAATGATCTGATTGACATGACCCATTATATTAGCTTAGCACCCGATCGTTTAGTATGTTGCTATTGCTTTATCCATGACTTATACATGTTCCCATGACTATGAGATTATGCAACTCCCGTTTACCGGAGGAACAATTTGGGTACTACCAAACGTCACAACGTAACTGGGTGATTATAAAGGAGTACTACAGGTGTCTCCAATGGTAGATGTTGGGTTGGCGTATTTCGAGATTAGGATTTGTCACTCCGATCGTCGGAGAGGTATCTCTGGGCCCTCTCCGTAATGCACATCACTTAAGCCTTACAAGCATGGCAACTAATGAGTTAGTTGCGGGATGATGTATTACGGAACGAGTAAAGAGACTTGCCGGTAACGAGATTGAACTAAGTATTGGATACTGACGATCGAATCTCGGGCAAGTAACATACCGATGACAAAGGGAACAACGTATGTTGTTATGCCGTCTGACCGATAAAGATCTTCGTAGAATATGTAGGAGCCAATATGGGCATCCAGGTCCCGCTATTGGTTATTGACCGGAGACGTGTCTCGGTCATGTCTACATTGTTCTCGAACCGTAGGGTCCGCACGCTTAACGTTACGATGACAGTTATTATGAGTTTATGCATTTTGATGTACCGAAGGTTGTTCGGAGTCCCGGATGTGATCACGGACATGACGAGGAGTCTCGAAATGGTTGAGACGTAAAGATTGATATATTGGAAGCCTATGTTTGGACATCGGAAGTGTTCCGGGTGAAATCGGGATTTTACCGGAATACCGGGAGGGTTACCGGAACCCCCCGGGAGCCAAATGGGCCAACATGGGCCTTGGTGGAAAGGTGAAAGGGCTGCCCCATGGGCTGCACGCCTCCCCCTTCCCCTAGTCCTATTAGGACTAGGGAAGGTGGCCGGCCAACCCCCTCTCTCTTTCCCCACTTGGGGAGTCCTATTTGGAATAGGATTGGAGGGGAGTCCTACTCCCGGCGGGAGTAGGACTCCTCCTATGGCTGCCGCACCCCTCCCCCTTTGCCCCTTTATATACGGGGGCAGGGGGCACCTCTAGACACACAATTGATCATTGAGATCGTTCCTTAGCCGTGTGCGGTGCCCCCTGCCACCATATTCTACCTCGGTCATATTGTTGCAGTGCTTAGGCGAAGCCCTGCGTCGGTAGTACATCAAGATCGTCACCACGCCGTCGTGCTGACGGAACTCTTCCTCGACGCTTTGCTGGATCGGAGCCCGAGGATCGTCATCGAGCTGAACGTGTGCTAAGAACTCGGAGGTGCCGGAGTAACGGTGCTTGGATCGGTCGGATCGGGAAGAAGACGTACGACTACTTCCTCTACGTTGTGTCAACGCTTCCGTTGCGATCTACAAGGGTACGTAGATCATACTCTCCCCTCGTTGCTATGCATCACCATGATCTTGCGTGTGCGTAGGAAAATTTTGAAATCACTACGTTCCCAACAGTGGCATCCGAGCCTAGGTTTTATGGTTTGATGTTATTTGCACGAGTAGAACACAAGTGAGTTGTGGGCGATACAAGTCATACTGCCTACCAACATGTCACACTTTGGTTCGGCGGTATTGTTGGACGAGACGACCTGGACCAACCTTACGCGTACGCTTACGCGAGACCGGTTCCCTCGACGTGCTTTGCACATAGATGGCTTGCGGGCGACTGTCTCTCCAACTTTAGTTGAACCAAGTGTGGCTACGCCCGGTCCTTGAGAAGGTTAAAACGGAGTCTATTTGACAAACTATCGTTGTGGTTTTGATGCGTAGGTGAGATGAGTTCTTGCTTAAGCCCGTAGCAGCCACGTAAAACTTGCAACAACAAAGTAGAGGACGTCTAACTTGTTTTTGCAGGGCATGTTGTGATGTGATATGGTCAACGCATGATACTAAATTTTATTGTATGAGATGATCATGTTTTGTAACCGAGTTATCGGCAACTGGCAGGAGCCATATGGTTGTCGCTTTATTGTATGCAATGCAATCGCGATGTAATGCTTTACTTTATTACTAAGCGGTAGTGATAGTCGTAGAAGCATAAAGATTGGCGAGACGACAACGATGCTACGATGGAGATCAAGGTGTCGCGCCGGTGACGATGGTGATCATGACGGTGTTTCGGAGATGGAGATCACAAGCACAAGATGATGATGGCCATATCATATCACTTATATTGATTGCATGTGATGCTTATCCTTTTATGCATCTTATCTTGCTTTGATTGACGGTAGCATTATAAGATGATCTCTCACTAAATTATCAAGAAGTGTTCTCCCTGAGTATGCACCGTTGCAAAAGTTCTTCGTGCTGAGACACCACGTGATGATCGGGTGTGATAGGCTCTACGTTCAAATACAACGGGTGCAAAACAGTTGCACACGCGGAATACTCAGGTTATACTTTACGAGCCAAGCATATACAGATATGGCCTCGGAACACGGAGACCGAAAGGTCGAGCGTGAATCATATAGTAGATATGATCAACATAACGATGTTCACCATTGAAAACTACTCCATCTCACGTGATGATCGGTTATGGTTTAGTTGATTTGGATCACGTGATCACTTAGAGGATTAGAGGGATGTCTATCTAAGTGGGAGTTCTTAAGTAAATTTGATTAACTGAACTTAAACTTATCATGAACTTAGTACCTGATAGTATCTTGCTTGTTTATGTTGATTGTAGATAGATGGCTCGTGCTGTTGTTCCGTTAAATTTTAATGCGTTCCTTGAGAAAGCAAAGTTGAAAGATGATGGTAGCAATTACACGGACTGGGTCCGTAACTTGAGGATTATCCTCATTGCTGCACAGAAGAATTACGTCCTGGAAGCACCGCTAGGTGCCAGGCCCGCTGCTAGAGCAACACCAGAAGTTATGAACGTCTGGCAGAGCAAAGCTGATGACTACTCGATAGTTCAGTGTGCCATGCTTTACGGCTTAGAATCGGGACTTCAACGACGTTTTGAACGTCATGGAGCATATGAGATGTTCCAGGAGTTGAAGTTAATATTTCAAGCAAATGCCCGGATTGAGAGATATGAAGTCTCCAATAAGTTCTATAGCTGTAAGATGGAGGAGAACAGTTCTGTCAGTGAGCATATACTCAAAATGTCTGGGTATAATAATCACTTGATTCAATTGGGAGTTACTCTTCCGGATGATTGCGTCATTGACAGAATTCTCCAATCACTGCCACCAAGCTACAAAAGCTTCGTGATGAACTATAATATGCAAGGGATGAACAAGACTATTCCCGAGCTCTTCGCAATGCTGAAAGCCGCGGAGGTAGAAATCAAGAAGGAGCATCAAGTGTTGATGGTTAACAAAACCACTAGTTTCAAGAAAAAGGGCAAAGGGAAGAAGAAGGGGAACTTCAAGAAGAACAGCAAGCAAGTTGCTGCTCAAGAGAAGAAACCCAAGTCTGGACCTAAGCCTGAAACTGAGTGCTTCTGCTGCAAGCAGACTGGTCACTGGAAGCGGAACTGCCTCAAGTATTTGGCGGATAAGAAGGATGGCAAGGTGAACAAAGGTATATGTGATATACATGTTATTGATGTGTACCTTACTAATGCTCGCAGTAGCACCTGGGTATTTGATACTGGTTCTGTTGCTAATATTTGCAACTCGAAACAGGGACTACAGAATAAGCGGACACTAGCAAAGGACGAGGTGACGATGCGCGTGGGAAACGGTTCCAAAGTCGATGTGATCGCGGTCGGCACGCTACCTCTACATCTACCTTCGGGATTAATATTAGACCTAAATAATTGTTATTTGGTGCCAGCGTTGAGCATGAACATTATATCTGGATCTTGTTTAATGCGAGACGGTTATTCATTTAAGTCAGAGAATAATGGTTGTTCTATTTATCTGAGTAATATCTTTTATGGTCATGCACCTTTGAAGAGTGGTCTATTTTTGATGAATCTCGATAGTAGTGACACACATATTCATAATGTTGAAGCCAAAAGATGCAGAGTTGATAATGAACGTGCAACTTATTTGTGGCACTGTCGTTTAGGTCATATCGGTGTAAAGCGCATGAAGAAACTCCATACTGATGGACTTTTGGAACCACTTGATTATGAATCACTTGGTACTTGCGAACCGTGCCTCATGGGCAAGATGACTAAAACACCGTTCTCCGGTACTATGGAGAGAGCAACAGATTTGTTGGAAATCATACATACCGATGTATGTGGACCGATGAATATTGAGGCTCGTGGCGGATATCGTTATTTTCTCACCTTCACAGATGACTTAAGCAGATATGGGTATATCTACTTAATGAAACACAAGTCTGAAACATTTGAAAAGTTCAAAGAATTTCAGAGTGAAGTTGAAAATCATCGTAACAAGAAAATAAAATTTCTACGATCTGATCATGGAGGAGAGTATTTGAGTTACGAGTTTGGTGTACATTTGAAAAATTGTGGAATAGTTTCGCAACTCACGCCACCCGGAACACCACAGCGTAATGGTGTGTCCGAACGTCGTAATCGTACTTTACTAGATATGGTGCGATCTATGGTGTCTCTTACTGATTTACCGCTATCGTTTTGGGGATACGCTCTAGAGACGGCCACATTCACATTAAATAGGGCACCATCAAAATCCGTTGAGACGACGCCTTATGAACTATGGTTTGGCAAGAAACCAAAGTTGTCGTTTCTTAAAGTTTGGGGCTGCGATGCTTATGTGAAAAAGCTTCAACCTGATAAGCTCGAACCCAAATCGGAGAAATGTGTCTTCATAGGATATCCAAAGGAAACTATTGGATACACCTTCTATCACAGATCCGAAGGCAAGATTTTTGTTGCTAAATTCGGAAACTTTCTAGAGAAGGAGTTTCTCTCGAAAGAAGTGAGTGGGAGGAAAGTAGAACTTGACGAGGTAACTGTACCTACTCCTTTATTGGAAAGTAGTACATCACAAAAAACTGTTTCTGCGAAACCTACACCAATAAATGAGGAAGCTAATGATGATGATCATGAAACTTTAGATCAAGATACTACTGAACCTCGTAGATCAACCAGAGTGAGATCCGCACCAGAGTGGTACGGTAATCCTATTCTGGAGGTCATGATACTGGATCATGATGAACCTACAAACTATGAAGAAGCGATGGTGAGCCCAGATTCCGCAAAGTGGCTTGAAGCCATGAAATCTGAGATGGGATCCATGTATGAGAATAAAGTATGGACTTTGGTTGACTTGCCCGATGATCGGCAAGCAATTGAGAATAAATGGATCTTTAAGAAGAAGACTGACGCTGATGGTAATGTTACTGTCTACAAAGCTCGACTTGTCGCAAAAGGTTTTCGACAAGTTCAAGGGATTGACTACGATGAGACTTTCTCACCCGTAGCGATGCTTAAGTCTGTCCGAATCATGTTAGCAATTGCCGCATTTTATGATTATGAAATTTGGCAGATGGATGTCAAAACTGCATTCCTGAATGGATTTCTGGAAGAAGAGTTGTATATGATGCAACCGGAAGGTTTTGTCGATCCAAAGGGTGCTAACAAAGTGTGCGAGCTCCAGCGATCCATTTATGGACTGGTGCAAGCCTCTCGGAGTTGGAATAAACGCTTTGATAGTGTGATCAAAGCATTTGGTTTTATACAGACTTTCGGAGAAGCCTGTATTTACAAGAAAGTGAGTGGGAGCTCTGTAGCATTTCTAATATTATATGTGGATGACATATTACTGATTGGAAATGATATAGAATTTCTGGATAGCATAAAGGGATACTTGAATAAAAGTTTTTCAATGAAAGACCTCGGTGAAGCTGCTTACATATTAGGCATAAAGATCTATAGAGATAGATCAAGACGCTTAATTGGACTTTCACAAAGTACATACCTTGACAAGATTTTGAAGAAGTTCAAAATGGATCAAGCAAAGAAAGGGTTCTTGCCTGTGTTACAAGGTGTGAGATTGAGTAAGACTCAAAGCCCGACCACTGCAGAAGATAGAGAGAAAATGAAAGATGTTCCCTATGCTTCAGCCATAGGCTCTATCATGTATGCAATGCTGTGTACCAGACCTGATGTGTGCCTTGCTATAAGTTTAGCAGGGAGGTACCAAAGTAATCCAGGAGTGGATCACTGGACAGCGGTCAAGAACATCCTGAAATACCTGAAAAGGACTAAGGATATGTTTCTCGTATATGGAGGTGACAAAGAGCTCAACGTAAGAGGTTACGTTGATGCAAGCTTTGACACTGATCCGGACGATTCTAAATCGCAAACCGGATACGTATTTACATTAAACGGTGGAGCTGTCAGTTGGTGCAGTTCTAAACAAAGCGTCGTAGCGGGATCTACATGTCAAGCGGAGTATATAGCTGCTTCGGAAGCAGCGAACGAAGGAGTCTGGATGAAGGAGTTCATATCCGATCTAGGTGTCATACCTAGTGCATCGGGTCCAATGAAAATCTTTTGTGACAATACTGGTGCAATTGCCTTGGTAAAGGAATCCAGATTTCACAAAAGGACCAAACACATCAAGAGACGCTTCAACTCCATCCGGGATCTAGTCCAGGTGGGAGACATAGAGATTTGCAAGATACATACAGATCTGAATGTTGCAGACCCGTTGACTAAGCCTCTTCCACGAGCAAAACATGATCAACACCAAGACTCCATGGGTGTTAGGATCATTACAGTGTAATCTAGATTATTGACTCTAGTGCAAGTGGGAGACTGAAGGAAATATGCCCTAGAGGCAATAATAAAGTTATTATTTATTTCCTTATATCATGATAAAGGTTTATTATTCATGCTAGAATTGTATTAACCGGAAACATAATACATGTGTGAATACATAGACAAACAGAGTGTCACTAGTATGCCTCTACTAGACTAGCTCGTTAATCGAAGATGGTTATGTTTCCTAACCATGAACAAAGAGTTGTTATTTGATTAACGAGGTCACATCATTAGTTGAATGATCTGATTGACATGACCCATTATATTAGCTTAGCACCCGATCGTTTAGTATGTTGCTATTGCTTTATCCATGACTTATACATGTTCCTATGACTATGAGATTATGCAACTCCCGTTTACCGGAGGAACACTTTGGGTACTACCAAACGTCACAACGTAACTGGGTGATTATAAAGGAGTACTACAGGTGTCTCCAATGGTAGATGTTGGGTTGGCGTATTTCGAGATTAGGATTTGTCACTCCGATCGTCGGAGAGGTATCTCTGGGCCCTCTCCGTAATGCACATCACTTAAGCCTTGCAAGCATGGCAACTAATGAGTTAGTTGCGGCATGATGTATTACGGAACGAGTAAAGAGACTTGCCGGTAACGAGATTGAACTAAGTATTGGATACTGACGATCGAATCTCGGGCAAGTAACATACCGATGACAAAGGGAACAACGTATGTTGTTATGCGGTCTGACCGATAAAGATCTTCGTAGAATATGTAGGAGCCAATATGGGCATCCAGGTCCCGCTATTGGTTATTGACCGGAGACGTGTCTCGGTCATGTCTACATTGTTCTCGAACCGTAGGGTCCGCACGCTTAACGTTACGATGACAGTTATTATGAGTTTATGCATTTTGATGTACCGAAGGTTGTTCGGAGTCCCGGATGTGATCACGGACATGACGAGGAGTCTCGAAATGGTCGAGACGTAAAGATTGATATATTGGAAGCCTATGTTTGGACATCTGAAGTGTTCCGGGTGAAATCGGGATTTTACCGGAATACCGGGAGGGTTACCGGAACCCCCCGGGAGCCAAATGGGCCAACATGGGCCTTGGTGGAAAGGTGAAAGGGCTGCCCCATGGGCTGCATGCCTCCCCCCTTCCCCTAGTCCTATTAGGACTAGGGAAGGTGGCCGGCCAACCCCCTCTCTCTTTCCCCACTTGGGGAGTCCTATTTGGAATAGGATTGGAGGGGAGTCCTACTCCCGGCGGGAGTAGGACTCCTCCTATGGCTGCCGCACCCCTCCCCCTTTGCCCCTTTATATACGGGGGCAGGGGGCACCTCTAGACACACAATTGATCATTGAGATCGTTCCTTAGCCGTGTGCGGTGCCCCCTGCCACCATATTCTACCTCGGTCATATTGTTGCAGTGCTTAGGCGAAGCCCTGCGTCGGTAGTACATCAAGATTGTCACCACGCCATCGTGCTGACGGAACTCTTCCTCGACGCTTTGCTGGATCGGAGCCCGAGGATCGTCATCGAGCTGAACGTGTGCTAAGAACTCGGAGGTGCCGGAGTAACGGTGCTTGGATCGGTCGGATCGAGAAGAAGACGTACGACTACTTCCTCTACGTTGTGTCAACGCTTCCGTTGCGATCTACAAGGGTACGTAGATCATACTCTCCCCTCGTTGCTATGCATCACCATGATCTTGCGTGTGCGTAGGAAAATTTTGAAACCACTACGTTCCCAACAGGGACTTGGTGCCAAGTGATCATCAGCGGGATCTTGTTAAGTTGGAGGACCAAACTTACAAGGTTGATTTTCCCACTAAGGAGGACCAGTTGCATGTTCTCAAGTATGGCTTGTGCAGAGTACAGAGTTCGAATATTGTCATTGCTTTTGATGAGTGGAAAGAGAAGGAGCCTGAGGGTATAACGTTAGAGAAGGTATGGGTGCGCTTCTTTGGGGCACCGCGCAAATATATTAATCATTTTTTTGGTTGCTTGGAGCTTGGGCTTTCTTATTGGCAAGACGGAGCAGGTTGACATGCCTTTCACTCGTGCTCACGGAGCGGCGAGACTACTTGTCAGCGTGGTTAGTTTGCAGCACGTGCCGGATGTAGTCAAGTGGGCACATGTCGGGATTACATATGTTCTTGAGATTGAGATTGAGGATACACCAGTGCCGCAGGAGGGAGATGATCTCCATGATATGGATACGACTGAGGGTGATGGAGGAACCCCCGGGAATCAGGACAAGGGGACTGAGAGTCGTCCGCAGGACTTGGCGAAGGGGCCGGAGTCACAGTCGGACAAGGCGACAACTGCCAAGGAGGCATCATCCACGACACCGGTTAACACGCTCCGGTTTGGTTCTTTTGGGGCTCGGTCTGCACCTAGTCGGTTATGGAGTAACCGGGTTGAGGCGGATGATCCAGAGGAGCACGAGTTACCACCGGTGTTGCCTCATACTCCTAGTTCGCCTACTGTGCTTGAGTCCCACAGGGTTGATCCCGAGATTCAGGATTCGCAGGGTTGCGGTCTCCCGTTGGCGAGTGGGGCGGGTGGTGGGCAGGAGGTTACCATTCCCAGCCCGATTACGACTGTATCAGGTCAGCCGGGGGAGGGGCGCGGGCTGGAGGTCCGCCCTACTTTCTCACCGCGGGGTAGTTCTGGACAGCCTGGTTCGGTGCACAGACAGGAGGCCAGAACTGTTCCCTCGCTGACATCGTCTCCGCGCTCCTTCATCGGTTTGGGAGGGAGAGGGGCTATGGAGCAGGTGGCTCCACGGTCAGTTTCTCCCACCATTTTGGCAGGAGTGGCTCACGAAGCCGCGCCTATCCCTTCTTCACCGGCAACTAGGGATGGGCGTCTATGTGGGGAGCACTCACCTAGGGAGAGGACTACAAAGGAGCTCATTTCCTTTGGCGGGATCCCAGATCCGGTAGCGTCTGGTAGGCGTGTCAGCAACCGGATCCAGGAACAACCTGATGCTGATGACCTGCAGTTAGCGCGCGCCAAGAGGGCGACCATGCTTCGAGATGTCGAGGCAACTAAAGGTATGTCTTTTGATACAAGTTGTTCAATTATGCATTTCTCTGATCATGAAATTATTGATAAGGCAAATAACTTAGGAATAGCTTTGGGTTCAAATGATAAGGAGGTAGCGAAATCTGTTAACGATCTTTTGGATTTAGAAGCAGAACGGGCCTCGGAAATAATTAGAAACCTTGCATCACTTAAACCTATGAATGAGGATGACATGAACAACTTAGGAATTGTAGCCCTTAAGAACATTTGCAACAATCTTTTAACTAGTGATGATGCCGAGGATGAGGAGGGATCCGATATTATGGACACTGTAGAGACTCTAGTGACAGAGGTCACTGTCTCGTGTCCTGTTGAGCATACGGTTCCGGAGGGTGCTGGGGAGAAGCCTAAGCGATCCTGGAAACAAAAAATATATCCTACTTCCTCGGTTCGTAGAAGCGCTAGGGTTAAGCTAAAGAAAAAAATTCCATCATGACTTATGAAAGGAATCTTTTGGAATAGCAGAGGTCTAGCTGACTTGGCTAAACAAAGGTTCTTGGCGGAAACAACGGTAGGGCAACAATTAGATTTTATTGCACTTTTGGACACACGATGAGATAATTTTACTTCACAATTTCTTGGAACTTTATCCGGAGGAGTTGATTTCGATTGGCACGTCTTACCTCCTAGAGGAAGATCTGGTGGGATCTCACTAGGGGTTTGATGTGAAACACTTGAGGTCCTTAACGTGGTTCGGGGAGATTTTATGGTTAAGTTTCGGGTGAGATCAAAATTGGATGGGTTCCGATGGTGTCTTGTGGCTGTGTATGGAGCAGCACAACCTGAACTTAAACCAGATTTCTTGGTTGACTTGGTGCGGATTTGTGGAGATGAGAATCTACCAATCCTAGTCGGTGGTGATTTCAATATAATTCGAAGGAGAGATGAAAAGAACAATGACAATTTTGATGGTCGGTGGTCTATGATGTTTAATATGATTATTGAGAGTCTTAATTTGAGAGAAATCGAACTCACCGGTAGACAATTTACTTGGGCCAACTCGTTGCCCACTCCAACTTATGAGAAGTTGGATAGGGTACTTGCTAGTGTGGAATGGGAACAAAAATATCCTTTGGTGTCGGTCCATGCGATGCAAAGAGCGATCTCGGACCATACACCAAACAAGAATGCTTTCTCTTTCGAACTTGGTTGGTTCGAGAAAGAAAACTTTTTGGAGATTATTGCACGTGAATGGGCCATTCCTGTTAGTGGAAGCACCAGTCTTGAGAGGTGGCAAAATAAGATCTGACATTTGAGACAGTTCTTACGAGGTTGGGCCAGAAATGAGAGTGGGATTTACAAACAAGAAAAAGAGCGACTTACTCGTTTGATCGAAGCTTTAGATTTAAAAGCTGAAACTAATCTGCTTACGGTAAATGAGCAAAGTTCCAAGTCTGAAGCTGAGAAAGGCTTACGAGCTCTTCTTAGAGAGGAGGAGCTCAAATGGGCACTGCGTGCCAAAGTGCTTAAAGTTGTCCAAGGGGATGACAATACACAATTTTTCCATATGATTGCGAATGGCAAACATAGGAAGAATAAAATCATTCAGCTTGAACAAGACGAGGGGACAATTTTGGGGCATGAGAATCTGAAAGCTTATATCACTAACTATTATAAACAACTGTTTGGTCATCCGAAAGCTAGTACAGTGACCCTAAATGAAAATGTGATTGGAGATATCCCTCAGCTCCAGGTAGAAGAGAACAATATTTTAGCTGCTCTGTTTACTGAGAAGGATATTTTGGATGCAATCTCACAAATGAAACCGAATAAAGCACCGGGACCAGATGGGTTTCCAGCTGAATTCTATAAGAAATGTTGGCACATTATTAAAGATGATCTTATGCCTATGTTTCATGATTTCTTTAACGGTCATTTAGAGTTGTTTCATCTTAACTTTGGTATGATTACGTTATAGCCAAAGAAAGAAGAGGCAGTTCGGATTGAACAGTTCAGGCCAATTTGCCTTCTTAACATGAGTTTCAAAATCTTCACAAAGGTAGGGACCAATAGATTGACACATATCGCGCATTCAGTCGTACAACCCAGCCAAACAGCGTTCATGCCAGGGCGACATATACTGGAAGGGGTGGTCGTTTTGCATGAAACGTTACATGAAATCCATTCGAAGAAACTTGATGGGGTTATCTTCAAAGTGGATTCTGAGAAGGCGTATGATAAAGTAAAGTGGTCCTTCCTACAACAGGCAATGCGCATGAAATGATTTAGCGAGGTCTGGCGGAACCAAGTGGGTTCTCAAGTCCAGAAGGGTAGTGTCGGAATCAAGGTTAACGATGATATCAGTCATTATTTTCAGACACACAAGGTTTTGAGACAAGGAGATTCTATGTCTCCTCTCCTGTTTAATATAGTGGCCGATATGTTAGCCATTCTCATTGGCAGGGCCAAACATCATGGGCAAGTGGAGGGATTAGTTCCTCATCTGGTTGATGGAGGAGTATCCATTCTACAGTATGCTGACTACACTATCTTATTTATGGATCACGACATTGCTAAGGCACGTAATATGAAACTTATTTTATGCCTATTCGAACAGTTGTCTGGCTTAAAGATAAACTTCCACAAAAGTGAACTATTCTGCTTTGGGAAGGCCAAATACGAACAAGATACATATAGACAATTGTTTGGATGTGAATTAGGTTCTTTACCTTTTAGCTATTTGGGTATACCGATCCATCACCGTAAGTTATCTAATAAAGAATGGAAATGTATCGAAGATCGAATAGAGAAAAAGCTGAGCTGCTGGAAGGGTAAGCTCATGTCTTATGGAGGTCGGCTAGTGCTGATTAACTCAGTACTGACTAGTATGCCGATGTTCCTACTATTGTTCTTCGAAATTCCAAAAGGGGTACGGAAACGACTTGATTTCTTCAGATCTCGATTCTTCTGGCAGTCAGGTGAGGCCAAGAGGAAATACCGTCTCGCGCGATAGGACATTCTTTGTCGACCAAAAGACCAGGGCGGGCTCGGTATTGAGAACTTAGAGATCAAGAACAAATGCCTTATGAGCAAATGGCTCTACCGGTTAGAGACTGAGCCGGAGGGCATGTGGGCACAGCTTTTGCGTAATAAGTACCTACAGTCGAAAACACTAGCTCAGGTTACCATGAGACCAACCGACTCGCCATTCTGGAAAGGGCTCATGAGAGTAAAGGACTTGTTCTTTCGTAGGGTCAAATTCCTAGTTGGCAATGGGATGTCAACAAGGTTTTGGGAGGATACATGGTTAGGAGACACGCCCTTGGCCATCCAGTATCCCATCCTGTATAACATTGTGCAACGTAAGGAGGATTACGTTGACACCGTTCTACATACGAGTCCTTTGAATATCCAATTCAGATGAGCGTTAGTTGGTGAGCGTTGGAGTGCATGGATGCACTTGGTTCGGAGATTGATCGATGTTCAACTCTCCGACCAACCAGATTCGACGCAATGGAAACTAGCTAGGAATGGAGTTTTTACGGTAAAATCTTTTTATATGGATCTGGTTAATTCTGGCCCAATCTCGAGATCGTTGCATATTTGGAAGATTAAGGTTCCTTTGCGAATTAAAATCTTTATGTGGTTTGTCCACAAACAAGTAATTCTTACAAAGGACAACTTAATCAAGAGGAGATGGGTAGGTAGTCCACGATGTTGTTTTTGTGATCATGATGAAACAATACAACATTTATTTCTTGAGTGCCCACTCGCCAAATTATTGTGGAGATCAATTCATATAGCCTTTAACATCACTCCGCCAGTTGACATTACAACATTGTTTGGAACGTGGTTAACTGGGGTTGAACATACTACGGCGGCCCGTATTCGGATCGGAATATGTGCGCTTTTGTGGGCTATATGGAATTGCAGGAATGATTTGATATTTAACAGGCAAAACAATTTATCTTTCTTGCAGGTCATCTTCAGAGCTACTGCTTGGATCCGTACGTGGTCCTTACTCACTCCTATGGAATCCAGGGAGCCGTTGGTTACTGGATGCATCCACTGGGAGATGGTAGCACAGGCTTTATTCAACCGGTTCGGATGGCGGTCGCATAACAGGATAGGAGTCTAGGGAGCTTATCCTT